>NW_020438923.1:1810115-1880340 GCF_000699045.2 Agrilus planipennis
ATAATTTTATGTCTTAAATAATTTAAGTCAATTTGTAAAATACAATTAAAATAAAAATAAAAGTTTTAATTTTACAATTGTCTTTAATTCGTTTAAAACAAACGGAAAATGCGTAGTAAATTTTGTTGATAATAAAGTAAGTGTAGATAAGAAATACCTCACTAACGCGTAGATTTGATTTTTTACATCTATTAATTAACGAGGAAAAAAAGTAAATTAATATTAATCTATCTTAATTACTAGACAAAGCATGTTTATTAGTCAAGAGAGTATGTAGGTCGTTAAGTTTCCAATAAAAAGACAGATTTCATAATTGAAAGAATAAATGGTGAAGGTGCTGGACACTCGTATTCACATTTTCGTAGACATCGAAAATTGGCGTTTTTGTATTAGGATAGCATAAGCTGTGATGGGTTTGATTTCTGCGCTCCTAATATTTAGTGTTATTAATTAAAAAGTCGAGTTGCGTTCATATCAATTAATCAGTCAACTGAATGAATTTTAAGACTGATCTAAGTCTAAATTAACTTGGTAATCAATGCAATAATTAAAAATAAGTATTTGCAGTGGTTTTATTGTAACGCTTTCAAACTATATTACAATTTTTTGAAATAAAATACTTAATATTAGTATTAATTATTATTTTCTGTATTATCGAACACTGTTTGGATGACAGTTGTGTGTTTTAGGGTTATGTTATTGTTTATTTACGTTGTTTTTGTTCAAAATTTCATATATTTTATAATTAATTCAGGTAATTGAATAAATTTAAAAAGATATTAATGAACTATTAGCAGTCCTTTATGTTTTGCTCACAAAAAATAAGTGCTTTTGGAAACACAGCCTTGACATTAACAGTTTTAATAGGTCTCTGGTTCAGTTTTCACATTTATTGCTGTTTATAGCAGTAAGAAAGCTTTTACTACATAGATATTGCTACTTTTTCTTAACTAAATTATTTCTTGACTAATTGAAGTAATAATTTTCTCAAAACAGGTAAATAAGCAAACATTGAAATATGACGATATAGTGCAGTGCTTCTTATAAAGACTGCTGTGTTTACCATGGAGAATAAAGTGGAATCAGGTATCCAACTCTTTCAACGAATAAGCTCTCGTCCTAGCATAGGTGAATTACATCCAATAATTCCAAATCATATCAAAGATGTTCCCACAATTATAGAAATAACAGAGGATGATTGTGAGATTAAAAGGGGTTTTATAATGGAGTTACTATTGAGAAGTGTTTTACCTGATAACTATTTAAGTGGTAAAGACTGTGGTACTATTATTATTAACACAGAACATCATTTCAATTTAGTGCACTTTGCATCTTTACTTAAACGGATTATCAAAGGAACTGTAAAGGACAAAAGTAAAGTTAATGAAGTTTTAGAATCATGTCTGGAGAAACTTATTATTCTCAACTGTTACAATGGTCAACAATTACATATGACAATTCTTAACATAGAAAATATACTCTTAAGTAATACTAATATTGGTTTAATTTTATTAGATAGTCTCTCTGCATTTTATTGGGAAGAAAAAATAGGTTCAGATACTAACAACTTTGTTTCTTTGCAAAATCATTGTTTAAAATTGTTTAGTTCATTATACACTATAGTTAAGGAATTTAATGTTAGTTTTATATATGGAAATCTGTTTTTTGAAGACAATTTGGCAATTGTAAAAGCAATTAAAGACAAGAAATACTTGGAAAATTATTATAAAATTACTTTTTATAGAGATAAAACTCAATTAAACACTAAAATTTCGACAGTAAATGAAACAAAATTGTATACATGCCAAGCAAGTGATGTTTTTACCTTTGTAGAGAAAATGTAAAGGAAGGAACATTTTATACAAGTCAAATGTTGAATTTTTATAAGCGATTATTTTAAAAATATAATTTTAATTTTTGTAAATTTTTTCCTTAAATTAAAAAAAAAATCACGAATTNGACCTGTAAATTTATTGTTTAGAAGCTGAAATACTACAATCCTTTTTCCTTTTTTAAAAAAACAGACGTACTAATAGCACATATGGAATTATAATAAAATATAAAATAAAAACGTACTAACTAATTTGGAAATTAAACACAAATGGTCCCATAGAATAACCCCAACACACACACACAGACATTAACATTATGTTTTTATACATATATGTATAAATCTATATAATATAATCTAAACTAATAGGTGTCAATGATTCATTTATACGTACAATCTAAAAAATTGCACATGATATTAATTTAATTAGTTGGAAAAGTTTACATCACTTTTGATTCGTTTTTTGTTTTGTTCTCGTTATCTTTACTACAATAGTGTGTATGATATTGTGTTCAAAAATAATCAAAAAATTAAAGCCTACTGGAAATAGAAACGATAAATTAGAGTAGCAACTACGCCCAGAATTACAGGCAGTAACCAAGACCTCATGGAGCTGAAAAACAAGAAATTTTAACCATTAATTAATCATTTTAAAAATGTATAATTTCTTTATTAAATTAACAGCTTTTTTTCTTATGAGTCTATAATTTATTGTCTGACATTATTTTATTTCTCCGGTAGTGTTTAAACTCTATCTAGGTGAATTGTTTTAGATAAGACATTATTGTATACGATTTTTCGAGCATGCAAGAAAGTGTGTAGTCAGAATTAATATTAGGTTTTTCAACAGTTGTATATTACACGGATCGTTTTCTACACAATTAGCAATCAAAAAAAACCTTGAAAATAATTAGTTTGCATTAGCATTTTATTTGTTTAAGCTAATGTGGCATGCGTTATTACCATTATTGCAAAAAAAGCAAAACCAGTGGGATTGATTCAAAAAAGTTAAACAATGAGCTAAGTAGGTATATATCTTTTTGAAATCGTAAAATTAAATAAAAAACTAAATTTTTAATTTCAGTTAGACAATTAGACGAAAAAGGGACTCAGTTAAACTTAAATGAATACTTGAAAGAGTTACATCAATTGCATTTATTGTATTCGTCAATATTATTTTGATGAATGTGACCCTTATGAAGAGTATAATGATCATACATATTGAAACGAATTGTCCAGATCAATAAAAGTAATTGGTGAAACCCTTTCAAGTGTTTATTGTACTTTAATTAATGTTTTACGAAAAGTGCACCTCCCCAAAAATTTAAATATTAATCCAGAAAGGAACTTCCACTTGTTATACAATATATCCAAAAAGAAAGTAATAATTTACCTATCTGATTTCGATTTGTCAGAGTCATCATGCCATTGGGCTTTCTTTGCTTGAACGGGCTTTCTTTCGGATTCTACGATTTCTCCAATTCGATATTTTGTCATCAACTCACGGGCATCAGTGGAATGCCCCACGTCTTCGAAGGCTTCGCTGGCATCTTTTCCTGCCTGCTCTAAAAGTACCTCTTCACCGCCAGGGTGCTAAAAATAAACATATACCTATATAAAAAATCCTTGAATAAAAACTACTACATTTTAATAAGAGATAATGATAAGTAAAAAGCTCAACTTATCATTGTCAAAAGATAAACTCTTAGTGATAAGCCACAAATACCTAACGTAAACACACAATTACGTAATACAAAAAATCGTAAATGACTTAAAAATATGTGCGAAGGCATGACACGAAAAAACAACACGCAAATGTTGTAAAGCTGTTAGGTAACAATAACTTCCAAGAATACACATTTTTAAAATATAAATAACAAATTAGAAGGAAACTAAACTCATTAAAATTTATGAATTCTTTCTTTAATGCCTGGTTGACCTTTGATTTTGTGGCATAAGTTCAAAAGGAAACCATAAATTGCACCTTTTCTTCCTGATACAAAATCATTAGGATTATAAGGTCTTCACCTTATAATTAATATTTTACAATACAAAAACAAAATTTAATAACAATTAAGAAGTTAACACTTAGAGTGTAGTACTTAAAGCTCAGTAGAAAACAGAAATATATTTAAAATATTATATGTGACTTTTATCACTGGGTTACTGGGTTTAGTGAGCCTTAAATATTTAATTTTTTTCAGTGTAAAAAGCGATTTATTGTCATTAATAATAAAATTGTTACTAATAGCTGATCTGTTCTCAATTAAATTAATATCAGAATAATTTTCCTTGTATGCCAGTGTTTTTAAAACTACATAAGTTTGTTACTATAAAATTTAACAGCAAAAAAAGTTAGTAGCACAATTTTGCAAGATAATCTTTCTGACCTTTAGCACTTGGATATCTTATGTAAGTAACTTAAATTTGAACTAGTTACCTCCTATAACATTTTCACCAAATACATACATGTTAAAAAATGAATTGCTTGCAAAACTGGCATATCTTAACATAATAAATCTGCTTTAGAAGACACTCAAATATGTAATAATTCAGTAATTAAATTTCTTGTAATAAACTCACTCACCTCATTCAAGAATGGAGTCACATCGTAAACTGTGTTATGAATGACAACCCAAGTACTCTGATTGTTGTTATGTTTTTTAACTTCCTGAAACGAGTATTCCTTGTTGGCCATGTTTAGTTTTATCAAACCAACAATTTTATCAATTCACAATTCTTATTTGTAACCTAAAAACTAAGTCAATTTTAGTCACTCTTTTTATCTGATATACAACTGGTTCTGTCTTCTATTATTTAAAGACTGACTGACTCAAGGATTAAAATTATTTGCTTTAAAAGTTCGTGCTAGTATATATGAAGCACTATTATCAGTAGCCAACGGTAGTGATGAACATGACATGCAACTCTACTATTATTACAAGTCACTATCTTCCATCTTCGTTCTTCGTCTTTTGAATTAATTAAAATACAACGAAATTACTTATTGGTCAGTAAATGTAACACATCAGTGTAGTAAAATGGTTCCTAATTAAATTTAAACATACCAAACGCACTTTCCATGCAAAAAAAGCATACCTATTATTATTTCGTAGCTTAATGAAGTATTTCCTGGAACAACCAATAACCACTTTCAAGCTTATAAAACAATATTAATGTTAGTTTTAAGGAAATGCTATTTTCATAAAATTCTACAAAATGACCAACTAATAAACAAATAAATAAGGTTGTGTGTTGCTGTTTGTTGAGAAACAAAAGAATGCTCACCCTCAACCACTGATATTTTCACCTCTTTTCCAATTTTACAGCTGCACTTCAAATTTGTTTTCGAATGATCACAAAATTAACTAAGCAATCCGTTAATTTAGTTAATTACGTTTATGGTTTACAAAAAATAAAGATTTATTGCAGGTATACTTTTTACCTTATCTATGCCTCTACAACTGGCTAAATAATTTCTTCGAATGTGGGTGATACTGCATCTACAGGCAAGTTTGCGAAGTAATAAGTTGGCACATACCCCGTATGGTGACGCCACAGGCAGGTTTTCTAGTATTTAATTTGATTTCTGAAAGAGAAACATACAGGGTGATAGATTATAAATATAGTCATAATGTAAAAAAATATATAGATACTATGCAAACAAACAGAGCAAGAATTTACGAAAACTTTGACACAGAAATTGTGTACAGAGTTGTTACATTAAAAGGGAGGCTTTTTGTGAAAATAGACATGTTAGACCCAATTCCGGTAATAATAATTAAAGAAAAAGCTTCATGATTGGAACTCCATAAAATCGAGTAAGTTTTTCATCTCTACAAATCATTTAAAAGAAAAAGAAACAATTTCTAAAATAAGAATGGGTAACTGGCATTTTTGGCAAATCTGGCAATTTTTTTTGTTTCTTACGTATTGGCACGCTATAATAAAATAATGGAAGAGATTCTTTTATTAAGGTCTTGCAAAATTTAGGAATTTTAGTATTTGACAAATTCAATAAAAAATGGCGTTTGTCCAAATCCTTAATAGCGCAAAATATACTTTAATCATTGAATCAAAGATTTGACGAATGTGAAGGGAACGATTCAAAGAAGATTTTCATTAAGAAGAGTAGAGACAAAAGATCCGACTCGGTGGAGAAAGTAAGGTTTCATGAGACGAAATAAGAATACCATAACGGGTGGTCTTAGGTCTTTTGTATTTGGTCTTCTGATTGCGTAACTGTATGTCATGTAACACATATATAAAGAAAATTACATACCTTAGCACAGAGGTCTAAAAACGAGGACCATTCCAGGTTCTGTTTTTCGTCTCATACTCTTCACTCGAGTTGAGTCTCCTGTCTCTGGTCTTTTCAGAGATACAATCCACGACCTTACAACCCCTAAGGTCTCGCAAAACAAACGAACGAGTCAGTACCATTTATCCAGAATCCTCTGCTAACAGTAACAGTTACGGGGTTCCCCGGTTAAAGGACTCGAAACTTATTTAAAAAAATATTTGCGGTCTTTTAGTTCCGCTTATCGGCTCTATCATAAAGTTTTAGGGAGTTTAATTTATTAGCATCGTTTTTTGAAATTAAGTGATGAAATGAAAATAAATAAAAGTAACACAAAAATTCTGGTATACAAGAGAAGAAAAAGTAGGGAAAGAGCGAATATAAAGATAGGAGACGAAAAATTAGATGAAATTGCCGATTTTAGGTATCTAGAAAGTCAGATAAGTCAGAGAGGAAAGAGTAGTAGGGGCATAAAACAGAGGATAGCGCAGGGTCGAGTCGCCTTCAATTAAAAGAAGTCACCTCTATGCTTGAGAATGGTTAATTTAGAAATTCTAAAAAGGTTGTTAAAGGTGTATGTTCGGAGTACAGCGCTGTAAGGGTGCGAAATATGGACAGTGGACGCGGCGGAAAAAAAAGGTTAAAAGCGTTCAAAATGTGGTGTTACAGACGAATGATGAGGATACCGTGGATGGAGAAGGTTAGAAATGAGGATGTATTAGAAAGAATAGAAGAACAGAGGACTCTATAAAAGTCAATAAGAAATAGGCGAGATAGATTAGTGGACATCTTCTTAGCCATGAAGGTCTAGGCAGAGACATATTAGAGGCAGAAACGGGAGTTAGGAGAGGTAGAGGTAGACCTAGAACAGGGTTGTTCTAGTTTTAGGGAAATGCAAAGATTAGGGCAGGATTGGAAAGAGTGAAGGTGCATGTCCAACCAGTCTTAGGACTGACGACCTTATGAAGATGATGAAGTAATGTAAAGGACCCGGGCCCCCAAAATATGCGACTACTACAGCAAAGAGGGTTCAGCTTCCTCGGATTTCGTTTTACTGTTGCTGGCTGACATTCTCATCTCTGTCTTTTTTTTTCTTCGACAATGGAGGTGTGAAAGTATATGCCTATCCGTTCGAAACGAATAAATTACTGGTGTGTTAGCTACGCGAACTTTATAAAAATGCCGTGTTCCAGACAAGCTAACGGTAAACGTGGAAACGAAATGGACAGAGAGCAGTTTTACTTTCGTTTTCAGTCAACCGCCCGTCCATAATAAGGCGCTTGTGGCCATCGCCATCATCATCATCATCGTAGTCGCACTTTCTACTTTATATCTCTACGGAAAGCAAGCAGTCGGTGGCTGCCAAGCGAGAGAGAGAGAGAGAGAGAACATGAAGCGTTTTACGGCGCTGCTCCCCATGTCAGTAAACTTTACAAGCCTTGCCGTTTAGTTCGACCATATCACAGGCGCACTCCTGAACCCACAACCAACTTCCTAGCATGCGCAACGGGAACAGCGAAATTGTGACGTCACGGAGAAATATGTTGTTGGGGTCTCTGAACTCGTCCAACAAAAATCCATATTAGTTTAGCTCACGGCAGCTGAACTTTTATAACCATCAGTTAGTGTTTGTTGCTTCGGGGAACGTTTGGCACACAAATGCTTTTCAAACTTGACGAAAGTCGTCTTCACTAGGAAGTGCCCCTAGACCCTGGAATTCCACGATCCCCCGCTCAAATCTTAAGTTCATATGTGGATTCCAATTACCATCTTGTCAGAATTATTCTGTTTCTTTTCATTTCCAATTGTTGCTTCGGAATCTAAAGCTACTACCTCGATTGTACAGAAGTTCAATTGGATTATCTTCACCAGAAACTCCTCAAATATTAATAGATTCCAATCTACTTCAATGATGTAAGAAAACCAATAACCTGCTCTTTAAGATTTCAATTTCATTTTCATTTTGTTCCACCTTGATAACCTTATCTCACGGCTGAATTCTATTCTGGTACCCTTATCACTTCAAACTCAATGAGTTCAATTCGATGGTATTCACTGGGACGTTCTCCTGGACCCTTAAATCTGATGATACACTGTCCAGTTATCCTGATAACCTCAACCTGTATCCCTTCTGAGCACAAACTCCAGGAATATCAAATTTGATAAGTTTTATCAGGAGATCCATTTGGAAATTCCAGAAATCTGATAATCTTCTATTCATATAAATCAACAGCTTCAATTGCATCCACTGTGGGAGCTTCAACTCGTTTTTGAACGAAAACCTACCCTCACAACATTAAAACCCAGAACAGTTCAACTAGATAGTCATCTCAATGGCCTGGACCATGAATTCTGACGATCCTCCATCGAAATCAAAGTAGATTCCTTTACGGTTTCTCATTTTCTTGCTCCATGGCAACTTTACCATATATTGCATTACTGATTAGTTCTGTAGGTACCATTACTAACAATCGCTATTTCTAATCTTCTTCAAACAATCCGTTTGTTTAGCGGGGCGCACACAAATGCAGTTGACATTAAAAAGCATATTTTTCCGCACTAATCGTATGTATGTGCCGGAAATAAAACGCTTCTCGGTAACGAAAATAGTATCGAAGAACATAAAAATATATACGTTATAACGACCTGTTGATTATCGGCATACGAATATTTGAATACTTTAAATAGATAATTCGGTAGCTACATTACGTAGAATCTTATCTATCGTCATGTTCATCGTTACTTTTAAGATATTTTCGTCGATTTTATCCCAACTATAGTTTAAGGAGACCTTCAACTTTTTTTCCCGTTTTTGTTAAATTTTCACAGGGAAAGGCACGTAATATAAATTAAGTATGGATAAACAATAAGAGATTTCTTTGACCTCAAACACAACTATGTAATATAACACTTGGTTTGTGATTTTATCCAAGGTCACTCACTCCTGACTTTATCTGTCGTTCATTACACTACGATAAAATAACTTTGGTTATATTCATGGAACAGTAATTATTATTAAAAATCAAACGGTTTACCGTTTCATATCGGACGGAAATACAAAAATAAGAATTTATTTCGGACTCTTCACCCCTGCACCTTCTTATTTTCAAGGATTGCTCTTCTTCTTGATAGATCCCATGAAATCTTTTTCTAAAAGGGCACACATTATAGATAAAGGAAATAGTGTGATCAAGGGAGAAATAGTCGGAACGCTTATTACTTGAACTGACCATTTACTAATTGTTTTAACAGCTCTCTAAAGGAAATTTTTCGAAAGAGTTAATGTAGGGATGATTCCGACGACGATTTGGCAGATATCTGCAAAAGAGGGACGTTGGTCTTTAATCTGAAGAGGTTGGGTGAAAGGGGGTAATGTTCCTGTGCCTCTTCAAGAATCTTTTCGATGGGATCGGTGATCGGAAAGGGCTGTGTACTATAAAGTTGTATCCGCATCAGTAGGCCTCCTCTCCTCGGTCGTCCGCAAGAAGAAAAGTTGGAAAAACAAAAGAAAGAAGGGAAAATCCAGTCCAAGCGAGAGAAGAGAAACGCGGAGCGCGCTATCAATGAATCGATGTTTGGGACGACGCTTCGTCCGTCCGCCAAAGGCGGAAACGAGATGCAATAAGTGCGCGGCTCAGGGAATCCCCCCTCCAGAGCGCGTACGCGCTGCCATGGGTCATTCACCCTGCCAGTTCGAGCAACAGAGCGCTGCCGCTCACTGTTTCGTATAACACGCTGCTTACTGTTGTCGTGGTGTATATGCGGCGCGTTTTCCCGACCCGGCGATCAGTTTTTCTCACAAACGAACACCGATTTTCCCCGAAAATAAACTTGCCTTTTCATCATTACCTGCCATTTAAACGCGCGCGCGAAGCGGCATGCCGCGACGTACGCGTAGCGACGCGATCTCCATAGCATCCCTCGCCGAATTACTGATGATAATGACGACGACAAACGGTACAAAAACAATAATAACAGTGACAAGTGAACAACGCTCGTTAACATAACAACATACAAGCGAGGAGCTAAGGCTTCTACGATGTTTCTTGCATCATAGTAACTAATAAAACAAAAAAAAAAAGAAAAACAAAACAAACGGTGATGTGGTGCGATGAAGAGGACAGTGTGTTTTTGTTTATTGATGTGCAAGTGTGATTAGAACTTATTTTTTTGGGACTGTGACCGTGCGTGCGTACAAAATATTACTTTTCGTTAATGGAAACTGGCGGTTCTTCCCCGAACGCCCTAGACGTTTCGAGACGTAAGTGAATTATCCTTTTGAAAAATAATTCGCCGCAAACGCACAAAAACGCACGGATCCGTTAATTTTACACACTGACCTATATATTTAGAGCCTACTGCGTGCTGAACTAACTATAATAGCACTGCTCAGCAATGTGGTAAATAAGCAAGCCGTTTTATGCACGGACTTGCATATTGCGATTTATTAAGCACTTAGTTGGCTCGACCTTTGGAATCGTTCAATATCCTACATACATATTACACCTCGCACTTGGCAGTAATAATAATAATAATAATATTAACGATAAGAAAAACGAAAACCAAAACACTTAGTTTCCTTCGAAGAGATTCACGTGAGCGATTTTTTGGCACTTGGTCCTTTTTATGCAAGCATTTTCGTTCTGTTTTTTTTTTCTGAACACGAATCCGCAATGACCTGTTTTGCTTGTCTGCTGTTACAACTGGCGTTCAATTCCTTCACCATCTGTATATTGCAATGTCAATGACCTTTGGCACGTGCTCCTGAAAAACCGGGAATCCTTCAAAGATGGCGGCGGTGCCGAAAACAAGCGAAAATTATACCTGACCGCGTCCGTATCGCCAACCGAACGCGATGGGCTATTTTTGAAAAAATTTTAATCGGAAACACGAGAATCGAGGAGAGAAAGGAACAACTTATACACAATATCCAAATGGATATACCTATACACATGCATACACATATTTTTATCTACAAAACCACGGATTTGTAAAGATGATTCACGCAACGAGATAATAAATGTGTAAATAAGTCGAGTACAAGTGGGTAGGTGTAATGAGACGCTCACTACTACATGAGAATGGTCTGGTTTTATGCCAAAATCCCTAACGAATCAATCTGCAAGCAAACTAATTAGAATTGAAAAACGAAAAAGAAAAAAGGACGACGACGTATTCTTTTAGATCGCGAAGTTCCGGAATATTACCGCGGAAAGTGAAAGTTAGAAATGCTTGAAATTGCTCGTGCTACATTATAGAACAGCTTCGTGTAATGAAATAACAACTCGATGTTTGTGGTGGTATCCGATTGCATAACACATTTAATACCTATCTGTATCTCTGTTCTTCTCTATTATAATGTTACTGTTTAAACAATACTTTTGCTAGCACTGGAATATTACCATAAAAGCCAAGAGTGTATGAAAACGACATTGCCTAACGTTTCCCGAATAAATTCCGATGATTGTGACGCAATCAGAAAATGAGGAAGAATTGGAAGCTCTCTACCATCCACTTTTTCAGTTGTTAGATCCATCGGTTGTTGCCCCCTTGTAGGGCTTCTTGCTCTTTCTTCATCTTTCACTTTTGATCATCCTCGTATCATAAAAAGCACTGTTCATACTTTTTTCAAGGTTTTCCTGGCGATCTTCCCGATTTTCCTTGTCTACCATCACAAGATGATCAAAAGGGGGGATATCTTTCAATTCTTTTTCAAAGTTTTCCTGGCGTTCTTCCAGGATTTCCATTTCTACCAACACAAGTTCATCTTCTATTCATCTACACCATGGGATACTTTCAGTTCTTCTTCAAGATTGTCTTGGCGATTTTCCGGGTTTTCCCGTTTCTACCATCATAAGTTTATCCTCTGTTATCTTTCATCTACACCAAAGGGGGTGCAACCTTTCAGTTGTTTTTCAAGGTTTTTCTGGCGATTTTCCTAGTTTTCCGTTTCTACCAATATCAGTTCCTCCTCTGTTCATCTACACCAAAAGGGATGCTATCTTTCAGTTCTTCAAGATTGTCTTTGCGATTTTCCGGGTTTTCCCGTTTCTACCATCATAAGTTTATCCTCTGTTATCTTTCATCTACACCAAAGGGGGTGCTATCTTTCAGTTGTTCTTCAAGGTTTTTCTGGCGATTTTCCTAGTTTTCCCGTTTCTACCATTACAAGTTCCTCCTATGTTCATCTACACCAAAGGGAGTGCAACCTTTCAGTTGTTTTTCAAGGTTTTTCTGGCGATTTTCCTAGTTTTCCGTTTCTACCAATATCAGTTCCTCCTCTGTTCATCTACACCAAAAGGGATGCTATCTTTCAGTTCTTCTTCAAGATTTTCCTGGCGGTATTCCAGATTTTCCGTTTCTACCATCACAAGTTCATCATCTGTTACAATTCATTTACAGCAAAAGGAGTGTGTGAGTGAAACAAACAACAATGTCAATATTAAAGGATCGATTGCAAGAAACAAAGAAGGATGGTAATCCCCTATAAATATGCATGTTCTGCAATAGTTACAATGACATTTTCACCGTCTTTTTGTTCCATGAACATTGATAAATTCCAAATGGAATACGTATTTGTAATAACGAGCCAAGGTCTCCTTCAAGTCGACAAATTACGATTTATATATTGCCCATTGCCGATTCGAATGGCAGGACAATGCGTTTACCTGCACGCTGATTATAAAGTAGTATGAGACAAATGGATGTTTAAAAAGCTTCTGAATAAACACTGTGGAGAGAGCAACCCACACCAAAGGAGTATGATGCATCTGTCAGCAGAGGTTCTTCCAAATATGTTTACCATTATAAGGACAACCAATTACTGAAAGTGTATGGTAAATTTTAGATAATCCATAGTCATCTACGGATTACAGCCTCCAGATAGGGTGTCGTACCTTCACATCTGTTCTACCTTTCATTAATATAATAATCTGTTAAACCTCATCATCCAATGTTGGTACAAATAGTTCTTTTACTACATAATCTTCCTTAGTCCTCACACATTAAGCTGAAAATAACGCCCTTTTCCACATCATAACTGCCTCTTTCCTTTTTCGTTTGAACCGTGGGCAGTTTTGATTTGACGTGTGTCGGATAAATTAAGTGGGCTTAATTCGGCATAAATAATAGACGACTGACGCGCATGAATGTTTAATAACGGTCTGGGTATTCTGCACAAACTCCCAAATACATACGTAAATGCAAGCGGCGATCTCCAGATCCATTACGGTCGTGTTAATTAATACTCAATAATAAGATGGACTAGAAGAAGGTCCAGGAAGCGGGTCGGGTCAAGACTGTTGCGTTCACGCGGCAAGCAACGGTCACAAAAGCGTGCGTGAAGAGTTTCAATATTAATACACTTTTGAATAATCTTTATGAAATTGGTCTAGTAGTTCTTCCTTGAATTGAATAGTTCAAAGAAGAATAATTGTACTTGACAAACTCTCTAAAGTATTAATGAGTGTCGATGTAACTGTTCTTTTTTGAGTTCTCCAAAGCTCTGGCTTACGATCAGGCTTGGAGCTTTGACACTTGGCCGGGAGGTCCTTGACTCCTGCGCATCTCCCAGTATGTATAAATTCTTTTTCACCCACTTTTCATCCATTACATTTACATTACGTATTTCAACTTTCTCGTCGGGTTTAGCTGTTATTGCTATTATTATTATTCCTTCATTATTTTCTGCTGTCGCCAATGATCCCGAGGGTAATGGACGCCAGAGGCCATAAGTAAATTTCGGCACATTATTATTTTTTATGTCGTCGCTCTCTCGCTGACTCAGTTCGTCCGACAGGTCAATGTTATTCAGCCTATATGACCGAAATTCTCGGTTCAATTTGATTAAGAGCGAGAGCGAGTTGCCTTCTCGCACTGTTATAATACAACAATGAAAACCACAAAATATGAAATTGTATTAATAGAAGCTTTTCTTTTTGGGATTGTTCACAACTCATGGGCTGTTATTTGTTTCAGATGAGACCGGAACAGGCTGGCGGAAGTGTAAGAGACTCGACGTGAAAAAAGACTCTAGTTAATAAATTGGAACTACCACCTTCAACCCTACACCCCACCCCCTTTTAAGCGCTTCACAAATTGTGTACCTGATTTTCAAATTAACTGCTGTAGCCGCAAAATGTAAGTTGTAGAGTTTATTATGCTTTTAATTAGTAGCTTAATTAGCGCTTGTATGGTTTGGTTAATTATCAAGCGTAAGACGACGTAGCGCCTATGACGAATTTCTATACAATTTTTTGGTTTCTTGATGAGCTGAACTCTTCAACATTTGTGGAGATTTTCAGTCTATCAATTTCAATCAATCGAAAGGATTTGTTGACCTCTCATAGTCTTATTAGTCTTCCTTACAGAAGATAATACATTACGTTTCTTGTACTAGCTCATTGTATGTTCATGAAAACGACCATATAATATATTTGGAGCTACACATTTGTATAGCATTTTCTTCTTTGAATGATAAGAGTTCTCCTTGGATATCGTGGAAGATTCATGGACATGAGTCTTGTGTATTTTTGTGACTGTCAGCTTTCTTATCAAGCTAATAGAATTTGGGCTTTTTCTTCCTTTAAATCAAGGACTTCTTTAGCCGTACATCATAGTAAAAGTTACCTATCTGCACCCTCCGCTATAACAATGTAATACATCGAAGGGAATTCCTGAGTCAGGTGTGAAATTCCTCAATGCTAGTAGCATTTCTCAGAGTTCCTGGGCTTCCCTTGCCATCCTGAAACAGCTGCTCCTGATATAGTCATTCATAAAAGTGCCACAAGTTTCGGAGTTCTGGATTTTCATGAAACAAACATCAGTTTCCGAAATAAATCAGAATGTTTCGCCGTGAGGAACAATATTTATCAATAGCTCTGTGTGTCCTTATCATTAGCCCGTTCGTTTATGAGTAGAGGGTAGTAAAATTGCGCACAGTGCGCAGAGCGCCAACGCTCTGGTAATTACAAAAACAGCAACGGAACACGACGCAGAGCAACCAAAACGGCGCGGCGTCGGCGGCGCGCGTCGTGGTCGGCGTCGGCGTCAGTTCGGAGCGCGTAATTTTCGCTCGCGTCCGTCCACCACGCTGCCTTCTACACTCGGTCGGTCATTCACCTGTGTCGGTAATGTAGGTCAGTAACGGCGGGTGTTGCCGTTTACCTGTCCTGCGCACTGAGTCCCGTCGTTCATACTGTTTCCAGTTCCGAACAGGCAGCGTTCGGAGAAAGATGACGAGCGCGTCGTTGTCCGACAAGAGGAAACAGAAAAAACTCCAACGCGAAGAGGCGCCGACTGCGGCGACCAAGTTCCTTAATAAAAGCATCCCCCACGAACCAAGCTGTTGGTGCACAATCACAATCTTCCCATTGCACATTCTTCATTGTAATTTTGTCGGAAACAAAGTAAGTTGTCCGAAATTACATAGATCCACGCTTTGGAATGAGTATTTGCTTTTTTTGCCAATTGTATCGTAGCATAATACAAAGTGTCTCAGGAAGCAGTTTCAGGAAGAAGCAGGAAGATTGAGGGACGCCCCTGTGAATGTTATCGTTTTTGATAGCTCTTCGTCTAATTCTGTCTTTGATAGACACTTGAAGCTGATCATCCATCCCATGGTCTAGGCAAAAAGAGAGTTCTTACTGCTGAAACCATGATGGAGTCATGCTTTGGTCATCACTTTGAAGTCCGCTATTCTCCAGCCTTCAGAATTCATTTCTGCAGGTCATTTTCGCGAAATTTCCCTATCCTCTGTGTAGGCATCTCAACCTGATGCACCATTGAATTTGACAATCAGTAACAGGAATCCTTAAGTTGTTGCGTAAACGAAGTAGATGGGGATTTCTTCCTCAAATATATTTCTGATTTTCGGTATCCTCATACAGAATCTTTTAAGGACATAGACCTTGCTGTTATGGGTTCATTCCATCGTCGTTGCAACAGTTTGAAGCTCTGGAATGTCCAGATCTTTTGGACATTTTTATTTAAATTATCCCATTCCTTCATTTAAATGATTTATCTTTTCTTGGCTGAAATGCATGTTCTACTTTATATGACCTCTCTTGGCCCAATTTCAATGGGAAACAACTCTCGTCAAAAATTTCCATATTCAATTGATGCATCACATGAGAGAAATTGATGGAATAAATTGAAAATTGTTACATAATTATTTATGGTACGTTTCTCTTGCAGAGGATCCTGCTGCGTGACATCATCCTTTATAATAAATTGCATGTTTTTTAACTCTGTTTCTGGAATTCATTGCAAATTCATACGATATCGTCCAATTATGTTAGTAAACAACTATTTGTGTTCAATTTGTACATGTACTATCATAAACAATCTAATTGTGTTGTAAAATATGCCACGCATAAAATGTTTGGTAAACAACGTGTTTGTTTTGTCTTCTTTCATACTACAATAAAATAACATAATAATAATAATCGTCTATATCGGAAAGGTGTCTTTCCAGAGTTGTTTGTGTGTGACACTGTTGAAAGCCGACAGCAATCTGGAAAATTGTTTCACAAAAATGGACCTCCAGAGATTCATTCTCTCAGCCTCTTCCTGTTCCCTTTCCTTCTTATTGTTTGTTTTACAACGTGAGAGTATAATCATGTTTTCGTGTTATTTGTGCTTCTCTCCCTTATCAAATTATTCGCGTATGTTTTGTTTCCAAAAATACCACTTTCTCACGAAGTCTCTCTTGCTAGATGTACTTCCTCACTGTAACTCTTTCTGGTTCTCGAAGACGCTATGACAAAATGCTCTACTTTCACTTGCTTCTTCAATATCATTTCCTTCTGTATAAATCAAGTACATCCGAGTAGTTATTAGACTTTCACTTTTTAAAGGCACCATCATCAGGCCAGACCTGTATTCTTGGATAATGCTGATAATCCACAATGAATGAATGATTCTGTACGTTGTAGCTACTCCATCAAATTTTCTATTTAACATGGTGACAGTGAGTGTCAAATAAAAAGTAGTTAATACTGGTCCATAGTATTTCTTTTTCTTCTACAAGTTTCGCATTCAAACAGTAACCCCTTTTGGTTGAAATCGGCTATGAATGAAACAATCAAACTATCCCTTCTTGGCGACAAATGACATTAGCATATAAATATTCTATGTGTTCTTTTTCACATTACCATGCAATAGTTGAAACAGGGGTCACTTTTTTTTATGTGGTTGATCGTCAGATTACCGGTTTCTGCAATAACGAGTTCTGGGCAATTATATGTTTGTCCAAAAGACGTTACGAAACATCTAGTTTCGTTGATGATGACCGACCGTTAGAAATAGTTCATAGAAAAGGGGTTGCAATTTTACTATATGTAGAACTATTGTTCCCACTATTACATATACTTACGCATGGGTACGCACAACGGTCTTAACTCGGTATGCCATTGTGAAACTGTCTTTGTAACATTGTAACATATTTGACTACTAGCAATTAATGTTGAAAAGAAACCTTGCGGTATCTAATTACAATGGTTCAGAACTTTGTTTCACTTAACCAGCTGAAGACGGTGGTCGTGGGGGACTGTTGGGGAAAACCATATTGATTACCGAATGTCTTTGTTTTTCAGTCGCCCTTAGTTTTAACTCAAAGTACAAGAAGTCAACATCTTGTTGGTCTGTTTTCCAATGCCCTTTTCAGAAAGTGCATAGTTTTGGTTTGAATTCTTCAACTTTAATTAAAGTGATACATATTGTATTTTACCACCAACTATCAAATTAAGTCATGATACATGAAGTTGGGTGGATGTATTTGTAATTATCGTCCAGTCTATTTCCGCCTAAATGTCAAACGTATAGATTTAAGTATGTGAAAAGTACATTTGTATATCGACACAGAGATTGGTTTATGTCTTTACTTGATAACTATGTACATGTTACTGTACGATTCGTTTGTTTCTGTGGTTCGGTTTTTTTTTTTTGTTTTTAACTTGCCCGCCCAAAGAAAGTGATCACGTTTGCGTTTACCAGGGATAACTGTGTCAAGGTGAAAATAGAAAACAACATGTTCTGTGTTAGTGTGAGTGTCTAATAAGTACATGTCTACCAGTTTGAGTGGATTGAAGGCTGATAGCCGAATCGCTAACACACATGGACGTGAACAAGTGCGAAACGAATATTAAAACATCTCCGTATTTGGGAAATCAGACTGAGACATCTTCGGGTCAAGAGTTTTCCTTAAGTATCTGAACCTTCTTCTTTTATTAGTTCGGGCTCTCGGCAGTCAAAAAACTAATAAAACCTATATGCTCCAGTAACTGGGTCAGAGAAGAATCATAAATTGATACCCTTCACGTATCTCTATCCTTTTATCTAGAGAAAGGTTTGCTTGTTACCTTTTTTTAATCGGCCAAATAGGTTGGGAAAACTGTAAATCATCATGTCATAGTGTGCATCCATTTTACGTCTTGGTAAAGCGATTGAGAATGGATTGGAATATGTGGTGGGCGCTCTTTTCGCATAAAATGAGTGAAATTTTCTTTATGAACATATAGTGAACACTCTGGCTTTCATCGTCTTCCGTATGCACAATTAAAAAGGATAACCCAAGTCCTTAGTTAAAACAGAGACCCTGGAAGGCCGTAATCCTTTCTTTTTGACGATGTATACTCAATGGAATTAAGAAAAGGACAATCCTTAAAGCCAAACAGGCATTCTTCAGAAGAAATGGCATTTTTGAAGAGCCTGAGGACCTACTTAACTATGAAAATAAGGATATTTACAGATTATAAAACCTTGTCCCCTCGTATAATAGTGTAGGTAATTGATGGAAATAATAAAAAATAATCCTCAAAACCAAATCGATGTTCTTTAGAAGAAATGGTAGGCATCTTTGAAGACGATTCAAAATAAAGATCTTGAGAGACCTAAAGACCCTTGTCCTCCGATGATACATAATAGGTACACAGGAAGAAAAAAGGATCAAGGATCTTACTAATTAAAGTAATGTCGACATTCTTTAGATAAGATATGGTGTCATTTAAGGGCCTGGCGAGCACTTAATTATGAAAATAGAGACCCTGAGAGTTGTTCACTTTTTTTTCATATCAGCTGATGATGATGGTGGTGTGGGTAGAGTGTGGCGAGTAATTTTGCGTTCGGGCTCTGCCATGTAGCAGCACAATACGTCACCGTAACGTAGTCAGTGGTGCAGGAGTTGGCGAGTTCAACGCCCGTCCTCAACAGGCCTTGTCGTGCCGAACCAGAAATAATCCACTCCGTTGCTCCTTCCTTCTCCTTGCCAACCGTCATCCGCCACCACCGTAGGTATCCCTTATTATTTATACATTGCGATTTTCGGCGTCGCGACCAGGTATTATTTATATATCGTTCATTATTAATTAAAAATCGCATTCGAAGTGGAAGGAAACAATTGGAAAAAGATGGGCGGGTCTAAATGTGGCGTATAGTTGGTTGCATACATTCTAATGACATGTTATACCCATTAAATTTCTGTTTGACGAGTACAATTGGTTACATACACATGTACATAATACGTGCCGATACCCTCAAAATCAATAAAAGGATTTTATGATTGACCTTGCTTTAATGTTTATTTTTCTTATTGTACGAAATAATTTTCTGGACCCACCCCTGTGTTTATATAAAATTGGCGTTATCTACAGCGAAATCGCAAGTTTGGGGCATCATTTTTTTTTTTCAAGCCTCTAATTAGTACACATCAAATTTTAATAACATTGCACACGTAGCAGCAGCCAACCCCTTTGCGCAAACTCGGTCACACACGATGGGGATGGAAAGCGTGAACCCCGAAGGACGTTGCGCTCTTGTATATTAGCACAAAGAAAGAAATCTAGTGCATACACTTATATATACGTGTATGTATTTATAGATACGTACCTACTCCTTTACGTGTATGGAGGTATTCCAGTTGAAGGGATTTGTGGGGTGGAAAAGAAGTAGAGGGCACGACGGTTGATTGCCCTACGGTTTCTAGGTTAAGCCTGGGGTTGAACGGCCGCAATGACCTTGCGTTTTCGCGAGAAATTTACGACGGGTGCGACAAAATCGATTTCAGTAAAAAAAAAAAGGGAGAAAGGTGAATGGATATTAAATTTGTCCTTTTCTTGTTTTTTTTTTTTAAAAGAGGGGATGAAGTTGACTTAGCATAAAAGAAAATCTACAAAAAATCCAGATTTAAGTAATTTGCTTCTGCATCTCATTGATCCACTTTTAATCCACAATTTGTCGTACTTACAAAGATAAATGATTCAGCTGAGACGTAAGTTTTTCTAACTTATCCTGGTTTTAATATTCTTCGCCGTACACTCACTTAAAAAAGGAAAAAGTCGACGCCATCTCATTCCGTTCAATTCAGTTTCCCAGTTTCAATTCGGAAGGACTAAAGAAATCAATATTAACCCCGTTTTTTCCTTTCACAAGCCAAAAACAGCTCAGCGTGCCGTTTTTATTACATTACACCTGTTATCGTAGACGGAATGAACAAAAATCGCACCTTGCTGAATAAAAACGGGTCGCAAGCTCAACGTGATATCGAAGATGGCTCCGAGTAGGTTAAATTTAGGGGTGAATGGCTTGCGACGACCTTGTCACCGAGGGGGCGGCGCAGAACCTTTAACGGACAACCAAATGATGTAGACGGAAAGGGAGAATACGAGGGTGGATTGATAAGTTTCCGGCCTAACCAAGAGATGACGCCACTAGGCCTACCTTGAGGTGACATTCTATAGTACCATCCTTGGATAGCTTGTAGCTATAGTTTCAGCCCGATCTCCTTGCTAGTGTAGGTTTGACAGCACGCTGAACAAGACGCCTCTGTGGTTTTCGTAAAAATGGAAAAGCAGGAAAATCGTGCTGTCATCAAATACTTTTATTTGAAGGGGTTAACGCCGAAGGAAATTAAAAAAGAGATGGACTCAACACTGGGGACATCCTCCCCGTCATATTCAACCGTTAAGCAGTGGGTTTCCGAGTTTAAAAAGGGTCGTGTGAGCACCTCTGATGGGCCTCGCTCAGGACGCCCCGTTGAGGTCACAACTCCAGATATGATCGAAAAAATTCATCAAATAGTGCTGGGAGACCGCAGATTGAAAGTGCGTGAGATAGCTGAGACCTGTAAGATGTCATATGAACGTGTGCAACATATTTTGCACCAACATTTGCATATGGAAAAGCTCTGTGCAAGATGGGTGCCGCGTTTGCTAACAGTCGACCAAAAATTGATTCGAAAAAACATTTCTACCGCAAATTTGTCATTGTATAAGCGTAATCCAAGCGAATTTTTGCGTCGATTCGTAACCGTTGACGAAACGTGGGTCCACCACTACACTCCTGAAACCAAAGAACAGTCTAAACAGTGGATTGGACCAGGGGAACCAACTCCAAAGAAGGCAAAAACAATTTTTTCGGCGAACAAGGTTATGGCTACTGTTTTTTGGGATGCAAGAGGTATTATATACATTGATTACCTTGCAAAGGGTAATACTATCACTGGTCAATACTACGCAGACTTATTGCAACGTTTGAGCCACGAGGTGAAAATTAAACGACCTCATCTGGCGAAGAAAAAAATCTTGTTTCATCACGATAACGCACCAGCGCACACGTCAATCGTTGCGACGGCTAAAATCAACGATCTAAAGTTTGAATTGATGCCGCACCCTCCTTACTCTCCAGACCTAGCCCCGAGTGACTATTTTCTGTTCCCTAATCTCAAAAAATGGCTTGGCGGTAAGAGATTTGCGGACAATGAAGAAGTAATCGAAGCTGTAAATGGTTATTTTGAGGAGCTTGACGAATCAGTCTATAGAGATGGCATTAATAGACTGGAACACCGCTATGAGAAATGTATCAGCCTTGGAGGAGATTATGTTGAGAAATAAAAAAAAAAAATTTTTAAAAACCTTGTTTTTCTTGGTCAGGCCGGAAACTTATCAATCCACCCTCGTATAAAGGCAACGATAATCTGTCCCAGAGGTTACTGATCGGTGGCAAGGATGAAAAACGACGAAATATTTTATATACAAATACGACTTATAGTAATAAAGACCCCGAATGTGGGGGCCCTGGACTAACACTACTTTGGGGCTTAATTAATCATTTTGTCAAAAAAATATTTTCTTTAATGATAGAAAAGTATTAGGGAAATTGTTTCTGGGCTGCAGCCCAAAATGCCCATACGTAGATTCGACTTTGAGGACATACAGTAACAAATACCCTTTGTTTATACCCAATTTTTTATTAATTACTCCCTATACTAATCAAATTCGTGATTGCAATAACCAATAAATAAAATTTAGTGCTAGCATGATTCAATTTACTCGATATCCCAGCGCATCCACCATTTATTTGGGCGACCGTGACGCATATGAGTAGTAAACATGATTCAAGCTATTTTTACCACCAATGGGTAGAAAAATGATAAAAGTCTGATAACACAACTTGTCTAAAAAATAAAATCAACAGCTATTTCTCCGAAATTGTTAAAATTTCGTAATGTTTTTTAAAAACCCATTAAAAATAACTGAATAGTGACTAAAATTTGTGGTTCCCATATTATATCAGACCGTATTTTTTATTGCACATATTCAAAATTGCCTTATACTTGATGTTGTTATTTATGATATGCGGCTTCTGTGTCGCTATTATCCTAATGATGATTTATTTTTGACAGGCCAAATTAATCGTTAATGATGAACATCATGAGAAAAGATAATTAATTTATAAATGTAACGTATTATAATCAACGAATGCGAAATGGTAATAGAAACACTTCCTTTACAAAGAAGAAATGTAGGTCATGTTCTTGTGACAAAAATTAGAATAAAGTTACACTAATAATTTCAAATGTAAGCCAAAAACAAAAAAAAATAGCACATTGAAGCAAAATATTTACGAAATTATTTATCACAACTGTTTACTAAATGTTCCGTATTTTAATTTTATTAACAGTGGTACCTAAGTTACCATGAGAGACTAAACAATCTGTAAGAAAGTGAATTTACCGTCGATTCGCTATTGACACTCGAACTTGTGGCAGTGCAAACAAAACAAATTAGCGGTAAAGCTGCAAAAAGTGGAACGAAATAATTTTATTTAGACAGTTGTTTTAAACATTAATAAGTGCGTTATTATCTAACATTAGCAAACACTGAGCTGTGATAATAGTTGTTTATGCGTACGCTGATAAATTGTGTATGTCTTTCATTACCAACGGACAAAATTTTAAGCACGTTGTTTTTATCAGTGGCAGCCCGAGTAGGTACAACACGTTGAACGATAGGGTGCGGTGAGTAAACAAATTGCTAAAATCTTAGAACTCGATATCTATTTATACATGTTTATTGCCACGAAAATAATCGATTTTACGTAATTTTATCGCCAATAACTAATATCATCTTTGAAAATACTACAAATGGCGCAGTAAACGCCATCTGTAGCACGATGCTACATTTTAGGATTACGTATGCTCCAACAAGGTCCACTTGTGTGGATATCTACTTGCTGAAAACCTAATCCTAAAATGTAGCATCGTGCTACAGATGGCGTTTACTGCGCCATTTGTAGTATTTTCTAAAACGCACTGTTAAAACAGCAGGTAAAAGTTGGTCTGTGTTCTGTCGGAGCTGTCTGCGACGCGCTGATGAGATCCAAAAAGATCGAAATCGCGATCCGCGTCTGGCAGTTTCGACATAATACAGACCACTTCGAATTAATTTAATATCATCTTTGCTCAGGCAATCTTAGCATCAAGGGCGTAGGAGTATACGTTGGGTTTTGAACACATTTAAGTGTTCATCGCTTTTTTCAATAAACATGCACGAAAACGATTTTCCCAATAATATGATCGAATCCTTCTTGGTCCATGGATTATATTAATTTATTTTCGGCAGTCCTTGTGGTCTTGTGCGCAACCTGCCACTGCTTTTTATTCTAAACTATCGCCTATTTGCGTCTACAATTTATTTTATTTCATTTTGAAGACGCACTCGTCACTAAATGAGTCACAGAATACAGCTTTAGTTTGACAGGTAAACAATTGTTAAATAGGTAAAAATAGAATTTAAAATGGGTCAAAACATCTTTTCGCGCGATTCTAAGAAAATGTGGAAATGCGAAGTGCGTTTTGTGTGTTCCGTATTCAATATCGTAGATTTGCGTGACACTATGTTCATATAAAAAAGAAAACAGTCAGCCGTGTGTTTCATGTTAATCAACTAATGTTGAGAGCTGTTTTTGAAACAATAAGGGCTCTAAGTATATCAAGTAAACACTAGCAAAGTAAGTCACTATATACATATACGTAGAAACATTATGTAAGGCCTTATTTCGGTGGTTTTTCAAAAATTTGAGAGTAAATAAAAATAAAAACTAACTACTACCATCTTGGCCTTGTTAGCAATAAATCACTACAGAAATAGAAACCGTATTTTAAAAAGAAAATTAAGTTTGTTTTTGCAAAGGTCTGGTGGTAGCCAAACGAAAACAAATTGTACCAAGTCACGCACTTTTGAAGTGATAACATTCATTATCGTTCACGCTTTAGCGTCACCATAACTAAAAACAAAATATTACAACCGCTATTATGGTTTATTTTGCAAGATACGTACTACGTGGGTCCATATTTTTAAATTGATCAAAACGTTGTTTAACTCTAACGTACAAGTGCCTCGCAGTTTGCCCAACGTATAAAGCTCATCGAATGGTTGCAGAACAACATACTTGATAAGTATAGGAGATTATGATTCTACGTTCTATTAACTGTATAGTTAGTTAAAGGTTAAACGGACGGTGGTAGTTTTCCAACTAGAACAATGACATTCTGTAGGTACTTTCATCTTCTTCGCGAATTAAACGATTGGCTTGGCTACTGTCAGTAAGTAGCATGTTAGGTCAGTTAAACTAGTAACATAGACCAGTTACAATTGGGTCAGTTTTGCGATCGAAAATTGCCCGGCTTGATGTCAAAGTACTCTACAGCGAAACTAGGTTAATTTTAGTCGCGCGATTGAAGTATACAAATACGTATACGTACACAGTTACGCTGTGCTTCCAGGAAAAAGGACCTATTCCCATTCACACGTCTGCGCTCGACGGAAAACAATCACGATTTTCGCGTTTACTTCAAATCGACCACCATCGAATGATGTGCACTGGACTGACTTTTTGAAAAAAACTACCGAGGTCTAAACAGAAAGTATGTCGACAGATATTTCTCATATAACAACTTTACGTTGTTCTTCTCCATCGGTTTATCTCGATGAACCCTCTTTGAGTCTCAGCAAAACCATCACATTCGTCAATTTTTATATTTTTATAAATCTAGCTACATCACGAACATCTTCATACTCGAAGAATTAACAAAATGTGCAACATGCGAAATTTTTGCGATGTATTCGATACGATCTTAGCAGATAGTTCCTTGCTTTCTGCAATGGATCAAAAATCAATAGCATAGGTCAGTTGTTAGGGCGTTGTGGAGGTTACAAATGCAATGAAATCGATTTTCTTTACGTAATAAACGCCAAAAAAAAAACGAAAGGAAAATATGTACACATTTATTGGATTCAGTGGAACTACAAATTGATTCCAAGGTATTGAATCGCATTATTTGAATAGTGAGATACATCATAATTTATTTTCTTTCCTATAACTTGGAGTCTTGGCTTTTTTATCAAATGGGGGCAATGGTGGTTTTATTGGCAGCTTTTTTTGCTAAACACACAGCTTGAGCTTTGACATTTCTACAGCTTTTTAGCGTAAAGTCATTCATTGGGTCCTTTGAAATCCTTTGCAAACGGAGCCTATTAAGTTGTACAAATACATAACATCTACATTGGTAAATGTACAAGGTGGTTTTCGTTATCCTTTTTTTTCTGGTATCAAAGCCGTTGATTTCTGGTGATAACTTTTTGTAAACGACTTTTGTCACAAGTCAAAATTATTACATAAATGGTTATTTTTTGATGATAAGTTTGCTGTAACTCTTTTGTAAGACTTTTTTAAAAATGAAATTTTTCTTTCTGCCGCAGGGAAATCAAATCAAAGCCTGTCTGGAAGGCCAACAGAAAACTTAATTCAGGTCCGACTGGTACGTTAAATTTTTAAAAATTCAAAATCACCATCAAACATTCGCTCTGCTTAAATCAGTCATCCCATCATTAGATCATCTAAATGTTATCCTTTTCATCGCCATAATCATCGTCATCATCAAAGTCATGTATTATTGGCATGATGCTAAAAATCATAATTGAATGTGTGGTCATGTAGTTGAGTATGCCGTTGCGATTGCTTAAGTTTAATGTTTTAATGTGCCCTTGCGGCTCTCTTAATGCTTCTCAACTAACAAAGTATTCGATTGCATATATCAATAGAATCATTATGGCATCGAGAAAACGTAAGTGTTGTGGTGGTAAATAAATGTTATTTTGTGGTTCACTTAATCCCATGGGTTAGATGTTCATTCGGAAGGGACATCCATGTCAATATTGCGGCAATCGCAGGATTTAAACAAATATGTAGTGCAATTGTACACTATACAAATAAATTAATCACTAATTATCCGAATTACACATGCAAAACAACAATAGTGTATTTGTATGTATAGATATGATATGGGTACGTATCGGCCAGTGGCGGATGGTAAATTTTGACCAAAATACTAGATGGTTTTTCAAGCGTCATCACAAGATCATCAGTTCGAAGGCTCGTTGGATAATCTTCAATCTTTCGTATTTTACATCAATCTTCGCATTTTTCTGCTTACTCTTTACTCTTGCTTCTAATATGTCTCTAACTAGCTCTTCAAATCTCAGAAGGGGTTCTATCGTATATTTCAGTTATCTAAAATTTTTAGTAGTATTGAACTGCCAATATCTTCTCCACAAAATCCGTGCATGCTGATCATTTTTAGTGCTTCATTTAGAAAAATGTGGTGTTCTTTGTCACTGTCCATTAAATTAATTAATGATAAGTAATAATTTATTTGTAAATAGGTCCATTCAACAATATGTACAATTCTGTTAATATGTTGATGATATCTAAACAATGTTCTACCTTCAGGAGAGCGATTATCCTGAAGCAATCCTCAGTTAACTAAAGTCTGAAATGCATTTTTTTAAAGATCCTCATCAGGAGTTTAAAGTGTTTATAAAAGTACGACAGATTGCTTGCGCGTAGAAAGTAGTTTGTCTTTACTGCGGAAGAATGATATGCAAATTATACTACATCCTAACGAGATACCGGTTATTTGCATGTGATATTGTATTTGTATTCTATTGCCTTTAGTGCGAGTTGAACCAGTTTCTGATTTAACTTTCCCAAATAGTATCATAGTGGTAGATGCATGGGAATTTGGTGAATGTGATGTAGTATTGCTTCATGTTATAAGATATTCCTAACATAAAATCAATTTGTCATCTTATGGAAGTCGGTAGAAATATACTTTAAGTAGATGGAATCAATTTTTATTAGGATGTCATACCACAGCTTCTAGGATTGTGGCAATGATTCTCGCAACATAATCCATACCTCCTTAGGTGGATTGTTCAGGTCAAATTCTTTAGAAATGCAGAGAAGATAGAAGAAAGTCTCCCAAACGATTTCAGAAGTATTTAAAAAGCATTTTCATGTTAGCAAGATAGTTTTTAGGATGTTTGAAATAATATTTTCGTTGAGGTCCTGCATTTATGCAGCTAGAAGGATCAGAAGTGGAGGAAGAACATATGGAGGTTCTTAAAAGGATTTCATCGGCCTTTAAGGACCATATCGTCATTTTAGGAGCGCTTCTAACGAATTCTTTGTGTAAATGCAATAGTACCTAATCGCGTTCATGGTTTTAGTCGAAAAACAACATCACATTTTGGCATTTCGCGAGAGCGTGTTTCGTTTCGCGGCTGCCAGGGCTCTGGCCCTGTCCGTTGCCACTTCCACGTCGCCGCTCGTAATAATAACCAACGTCCCTGATATAGATTGGCACTGGCAGGTCAGTATCCTTTGCCACAAATGTAGGTCATACGCTGGCGTCACTGACGTTGCCGTTGTTACCGTCGCCACCACCGTCGGCGTCGTCGTCGTCGTTTGTATGTAGCCATCTCTGTTCTGTCATTGTCGACACCGTCCAGCTTCGTAGTTCCACGCTACTCTAACGTCGTATTTTTATACGGAATCAAAAAGCAATCCGAGCAAATCGCAACTACTTATTTACATGCACATTTATATAAATGTAGATAAAATGTACAATAATAATGTAAGGATTGCGCACGCACTCTTTGTTCCGTTTCCTTCTCACATGTTGTTACGTAAAGAACTCTCAAACTGCTCGTACTGTTCCGCGTTTGCTCCATACACATACAAATGCCGATCACATGGATGCAGTTTCACTTCAGATATTATTCTGCAGGAGTACCTGTTGATAATCATTCAATAATATTTTATCGGTTACTGTCACCTTATCGGGAAGAAGGTTTCAGGAAGGGAAGAACGAGGAAAATTCTTTACATATTACAGTTGGTATTACTTTCGTTCTTTCCTTTTGATTTTCCGAATTAATTGGACGCCATTGCACGACATTCTCCGTCACTGTCCTTTGAACGGCAAGTGACTTGTGTTCGGAAAATTACCGAGATCCTACATGTGGGTAATAAATTGCGGTATTTCGCTTTGTATCTTAACAATTTATTGTATTAAGAGGAAAACCATTTATTAACGGTGCACTTCCAGAGAAAATTCGATCTCTTGCATCCTAGTCGTTCTTTCTCAAACAATAAGGGAAATTGTTGTTGCACAGGGTAGAAGAACCGAATCCTTAGCAGATTCTTTAAACCCGAACTATTTTCACCAACATTAATGACTTTTCTTAATGTGTCTTTCAATTCCCTGCGTCATCCAGAATTCTGTTCTTTTTCAAGGTGGATACTCCTTTAGTCATAATTGTTGCATAACATGGACTGAGCCATTAGTGTACATTATTTTGTTGATATCTCATTCACAATTATAATTACTTTCAGAAGTGATAACAATGTCAAACGAAATTGCCAACGCATCTTGAGAAGATTGAGTATGGATGTTGTCATGTATCGGGGTCACGACTATGTCTGTTTGAGTTCATGTTTTTTTTAGAAGTACGTAGGTAGCAGGCCAGCATTTAACTGGTAACGCCCACATGGCTTATTTACTTGAATTATATCTTTGATGAGTAATTAAGCTTTTGATATTCTGCCTTCCGACTGTTATTCAATGTTAGCAGTGCTTCCTGTTCTACAAATTTTATTTATTTTTTATAATTGCTGGCCAAACTTTCTTTGATAATGGTGAACCCATCTAATATTATTTTGTCTAAAATGCAATTCTTAGAAGCATGCCACTAGCAACAGGTTCTCCGCTAAAAACCTCTTTACTTAAGGATTCTTGATTTGCGATCTTCCTGGAGACCAGTAAGGATAAGGTTTTGCTCTGATTCATTTGAATCCTTACACGCCTTCTTAGGAAATTTCGGAGTGTCATTACTTATGGGTCCCCGTCAGCTGTCCACGGCCATTCTAGTCAACTTAATGATGTGCAAAATAAACAATTCTCAGGATTCCGTGACACTGACAATCCCGCACTGGATAATTACCTTCGTTGGCCAATGCTGCATGTGGGACGTTGACAATCCGATCTGAAGGCAGCAGCACGAAATTTGCTTATGCATTAAACCTCTTCAACAGTACCTTCTATCAAGGCTTTTGCTTAGGTAATAACAAACGTAGATAGATACAGGTACTGAAAATAGTTGCTGTTTTAATGCTAAATGCGACAACAATATCCACAAAATATTCTTGCAATTTTCGCCGGAGGTACGTAGAATCGGAAATTACTTCAGAAAAGGGTTATTAGACTGGAGTCATAAGGTCATTAAACCCATTATGCTGGGGTAACAATTCTTAAATGTATAATGTATCTAATAAATAGTAAGAATTTTATCGACATCATGATAGGTATCTACCCATATCCCCAATGCAGTTGAACAGAAAGGAAATGCCTTATGTATAAACATGTTGTGAATGGAATTACGAAAAAAAAAAGGGCAGCCGCGGTAATCGTTTGTCCCGGATTAATTATTCATTACAAACACGCGTTCGTTCGCTTGGTTGAATTTTAACTACAAAGTTGACAAACGGTGTATCTATTCGTTGTTCTGACCCAGTTTATGGAAATTATATACTCACGTAGAGTATTGGGATTCATAATTAAAATTTGTCACTGGATACTGGACAAGAATTTAAAATCCATCCTTCATCCATCAGTAAGATTTGAGGAAATCAACTGAGGATAGTAATCTCAAAAGTGACTTAAGAGTCTCCAGTGAGCATAGTAGTTTTATCGATCAAGTGTTGGTTTTGCCACGCCACTGGTAACCTTTTAAAGTACAAGACACTATATCTAACTTCCTCCCGTTGTCCTTCGCCACCGCCACCGCCTTGTATTCTAGTAGAGGACCATGCTCAAAGTACAACTGCGTTGTTGTACACAGCAACAAAACCGCGATTTCTATGCCACGTTGCCAATCACAGAAAGCTATTTTTACATTAATATCTCCTTCAAAAAAATTTACATCGAATCCCCATGTATGTCATAGTTACCCTTCCAGTTTCCAATAGATCCTTACGAAGGGCGACAGGTTTTCAAATGAAGACGGTGCCTGTTACATCAGTCTATAGTTAAATATTGCGGTTGGTTGTGAGAATCCGGCGTGTGTGTACGGTTTGTAAGGGCAAAGAGGAGGATTTTCGTGATCTACTGTAAAATGTGTCGCGTAGGCAACGTTGCTCGCGAATCATCTAGTAGTCTATTGCATTTGCAGATAACCTAGCTAAAAATCGTAGAGCGCAAATAGCTATTCGCGAAGGAAGGCCGCAACCTTTTCCCCACTATTCTAATCGGCCGGACCAATAGGCGCATGCGATCGTAGAAATAATCGACGGCGATTGGTCGACCACAGAAGATCTCGCACCGCACGACCTTACAATTCGATTTCAATGGGAACGTTCGCGCAACATAGCAATGACCTGCATCTAGGTCGGAACCCGCTCTATGTTGCAACATTCCATTAGCGACCGCTAAAGCGCGAACCGTTCGTATTTGAATACGTGTAAGCGTATTTTGCATGCGTGTTAACCGTGTGTGTGTTTTATATTTGTATGCTGCCCTCCTAATTCACAACCAAATAACATTAAGTCACACATATATCCATGTACGCACACATGTCTGCGATATTATATCATGTAAATAAGCTTATGATAATGTATTTTGCATAAGAACAAATGTGAAAGCCTACAAACGAATTTATCGATTTATTTAGCAGTACCTAGCTTAGAAGACATGAAAAAATTGCCCGAGATCTATGGAAGCTTTAAGGAGCTTGATACTAAGGCGAAAACATGAGAATTTCAGGTGTATCGATGAAAATGCGGGGTTGCATGTTTATAATTATCTCCCCTGGTTACTGCACGAAACTGCGTTGAAAACGTTAGAGTTTCAGGTGCATAAATGAGAAATATACAGAAAATGCGGTGTTGCATGTTTATAATTATCTCCCCTGGTTAGTTCTCGAAACTACGTTGAAAACATTAGAGTTTCAGGTGCATACATGAGAGATATACAGAAAACGCGGCGTTGCTCGATAATAATTTTCCGCACACATAAAATTTGGTTAACTAGGAAGGGAAAACAACAATTATGCTCGTCCCTCAAAGTAGCGATATAGTGTTTTGAACCCGTGTCCTTTGTCGTTAATAGCGACTGACGAAATTCCATCAGGCTGAAGGTTTTGTTCGTTAAACTATACTGCTACACACACGCACACAAAATGTGTGTGTTCCATGTACGTACACAGATAATATATATGTAATGACTATTAGATACACGCACAAACACGCACAAAACGCAAACAATTTGATCTTGTTTGTTAATCGAAAATAGTCGACATGATTTCGTCCTCGCAGCCAAGCGAAGGTAACAATTTTTTGCCGCAATTATCAAACATATGCAAGGCTATAGGAGTTGATTAAGACTTAAAAATATGGCATTAATGACAGAAACATCCGATAAGAAACTGGAAAAGATCGCATTTTTTTTGACTGTGCACGCTAAAATACTACTTTTACTACTCTTCTTTATTGCTGGTCCTAGTTCATGTCATCTATTTTTAATCTGCCTGGCCACAAAATTCATTGCAAATTTTGTCACATCAACACAGTACAATCAGTTTCAAAATACTTATTTCATGGTTCTCTGAATATGAGTAACAATAATGTATCCCAGACATGATGTGATAGTGACCTTTCTTAACAGATTTTTTGATAATGTGTAAAATTGCATGGCAAATACTTCTCTTACGTTGAGTGCCTAATTTTGTTTTCGTTTTAGGACTGATAAGAATTATCAATTATACTGTAGTCGTTTCAGAGAAAAACGATAAACATATAAACTACTTTACAAAAACGGTCGTTTTTTTTTGTATATTATTAGGAACGTGTATGTCTGTTCGAATGAAATATTTGGCTTCTGTCATTTTCATTTAATTCCTAGTAAATAACGTCGAAAACTGATAACACATGCGCGAGTTATATAGGGCATGGCTTTTTCTGAGAAAACTTCCACAAATATTTCAACTGGTACAACTTGGCAAAATAGTGATTTCCAACACCGTCAAAAACTGGAACAGGAAAGTTACAAGTATAAGGTCCAAAAGTCTGTAGAATCCTGAGTTACTCTGAAGATATGATGCTTATTTCTATTTCGATATTATTTCCATTAAGTACTAATAACTTATTAATTTTCGAATGAGAAAGACAACTATACTGATCCACCCTTATATATCATAAGGGAATAAGTCGCATCGTCTCCTAAGATCGTAAACAATAGTCATCAATAGTTTCGATCCCATTTTCAAGCTATCTAGACTCAGTTCCTCATTTTATTGGAAGATATTACAATCCAATCGATTATAAAAATCAATTTTTAAAGGTGCTGTAGGTACTTATGTGTATGTATGGCAGAGTTGTAAAAATTTGAACCTGATATCTAATAATGACAAGTACGCAATACAAAACTGCTGGTTTTGTTTTTCTTTTTGATTTCGTCAACGACGGTCGACCCCGACCTAGAAACCACAGCGAATAAACAGCTCAAAAAAAAAAGCGAATGTCAACGCGTTTAAATTCAGTTTTCATACTCGTTTGCAGGTTTGTGTCTGTGTCCTGTTGGTGTATCTCGGAGAGCGATAAAAATTTCGCGAACGCAATCAATGTCGTTACAACATTAATAATAATAACGGCTGCAGCAACAATTACGATACCTTACTGGGCGTATATAATAAAACAATTTAGAAAGACAGAAGAAAAAGTGTGATTTAAGTAAATCGTAGTCATGCACCTGTTGTTGTACTTTTACTTTTGTATCACAACCCTTTGCGCTACTTATGCAGCTGTATTTAAAGGAAAGTATGATTCATTACTTTCCACCTCCTATCTCATTGTACTTACATGAGAGCGTATTATTAGTAGATGATCTTCGATCCGAATCCGGCAATTATACTTTTCAATTCCGGTTTCGGGGTTTAGGGAATCCTGTAGCGATTTTATGTCTGCTATTCAAGCGTAAGTCTTGTTGAAGAGGGATGAGGTCGCAGGATGCTTAATAATGACCTAAGAAAAGCGGGGTCTCGTAAAAGGATATATCGGTTTCGACGAACGTTAGACTGATCTTTTATAATCTTGCCGAATTTTGCTTGCCCTCAGTTCTCTATTTGGACGGCCTCTTTTTCGTCAATTATCAGTTTTGTTCTAAAAACGTTGTCACAACAATTCAAGTGCACCATGTACAGTGCCGAACATAAATACAAGACTGCCATATCGCTTAATAATCTTCAGGATACAAGAATCGTTTGTGATTGTAGAAAAATCCAGGAAGCAAAGCAATGATTAACAGCTAATCGATGGTTCTTCATGTTCGTCCTAATAGAAAGTGAAATTTATTGTTACCGCATATTTTTTGAAAGGAATGACGCTTCTCATGTGTAGTCGGTCTATTCGTTGTGCAAATTTCACACATTCAGTTTTTTTGTTTGTCGATTCAACAAGTGCGAAACGACAAGCCATTATATTATACACATTGGAAAGCCATTCAAAAAAGAACAATGTGCCTTGGTCTAAAATATTTTAGCATGTCTATATGCACTTAAAAGTCTGTCTAATACGTTTCAGAAAAGTGTGCCAGAGTCTCTCTCGAGTCGTTTCCATGGGTCCGAACCTGGCAGAGATCGCGCTTTGGGATGGATTTCGACATTAGTGGTTGACAATGAACGTAAAAAATTGTTCGCAATATACACACATACATACACAATTACGTAGTTATACATAGACGTGTGTCTAAGTTGAAATATTTGTCCTCTAAATCCGATCGTTCACCTCTACTTTCTCTTTCTAGCCTTTGTCGATTTGAAGCGTTACTCAAATCTGGTACTGCGTCCTTTTCATGTACGAACCATTACAACAGAATTCGCTATTGCCACGTTGACCTTCCTTGGCACTGCTTCTCCAATTGTCAAACCGTTATTAAACGATATCGATAACGTTATTGGTATTTGTAATACATTTTTGATTCGTATTTCGCGATAAGGTTGTTCGTTAGTTTTAATAAAGTCGATAAAATTGATTGTGGATCATCACAAAATCTTTGTACTTGTGAGTAGGTTCGTATTTTCAGCGTGCAGCCAGCTCAACATTAAAAACTCCATTTCCATGAACGAGGTGAAGTCAAGCACGCTATTTTATCAGAGCCAGACGTAATTTCCACAAACGAGGTTGAAAAATTGGACATGCACAAATATTCTGATAAAAACGATAAATTCAGGGACTGTTTTCATGTATAGGTACTTCTATTCTGTCATAATCTGATTGATACAATTCTATATATTGTACAGTGTGTATTATAGCTTATTATTATCAAATCTTCGCCCAGAAACCGAAGCAGTCGTCCTTAGTATCAACGAGTTAAGAGTGTTTTCAACTGAATTCTGATTGAATAACAATTCGGAAGATGGTATTTGAATAATACCGAGAGACTGACTGAGTAACTGACTCTCTTATTAAGCAGCAGAGGACAATAATGCCAGTTTTATAATAATTGTGTCGCGACACTTTCAACCTTACGACGAATGTAACACTAGGCCAGGACGGTGATGTGGAGGATAACGGTTCGATGACCGCATCTCATACTGCTTGTTGTAGGTACCAAACCGCGGCTGATTGCCTAGGCAAAGGTAAACTTTCAATTTTACCATCATGCCAATAGCTAATAGATATAGCCAGGCTCGCTGGCTCGCTGGCTCGGGCCGCGACCGTACTACCACGGCACTGGCCCGACGAATGTAGGCTAACTTTCTCTTTTCCGTGGAAGTGAAACTAGCATTTGATTTTTTCGCACATAGCGAACGCTCAGGTGAATAACCTGCGAGTGTTGCTGTGGCGTTACGTAACGCTCTCGACAACAATAATAACAACCGACGCCCCCCCACCCCCCCATTTTAAACGAACCGACAGATCGCCATCACGATCGTGGTGGCGATTTCTGATCCGATGCTGGCCTTCCTCCTGTCGATGTGGTGGCTGCCGCAACACGTTGTTGTTGCCGAAGTATTACAACACACAATCCTACACGTACACGAACACACACAAGACGACGTCCACCGCAATCAATGTTAAGGTGGCACGCCTAAACGACGTATTACACGACATCAAAGGACAATGCCAAAATTTATAGGGCTGTTTGACCTACTAAACCAAGTTGTGTACCTTGCGTGTCCATTGGGGAACCTGACACCATCGATATATTACAGGGATGATAAGATTCCTTCTTTTTGGAATGAAATAGGAAGACAAATGGTAAAGGATTTCGTGGCCAGTTGGTGAACTGATGCTATCCTAATTCGGTTCACTATAGGCAGTCGTCGGTTGGAATTGCTTCCTGAATTTCACATCCAGCAACGGAGATGGGAGGACCTCTGAAGAAGCTCACCACTCGTGTTAGCGAAACGTTAGGAAGCATCTGTCTGTGGACCCGAATCAAGACAGCATCATAAAAAGCTCTGGTTAACCTTTGTCAAATCATAAATGTTTCAACACATAATTCGCACATAAATTATCGTATTATTGTGTGCTTGCACATCATCCTTCTGTAAACTAACAGCTAAAGTGTAAAATGTACCCGGAAATTGACTTTTTTGTCGCGAGAACACATACAAATTAACAGGAAGAAGGAAACAGTTTTTTGGGACGGCTCATTTGTTTGAGAAAAAAAGTTGGCATTAGAAAGGAAACGTTTTATTTTGACAGTTAAAGGTGTAGGTATGTTGCTGGTGGAGAGGTAGTGCCTAGTCATGTAATCAAACGATTCGCCAGATGAGTAAAAGTTTCCAGTTACTTAACTGCGGTCTCGCGGCTAATCCTTCATCGTTCATGTCACGCCGTTACGATGTGATGTCCAAACGTAACGTTAATTTCACTAGCGATTCCGTTACGCAACGAGCAGAGACAGTCCGGTAGGTCGGTCGGTCGGTCGGTGAACGTCCGAACCAGGGGCAAATCGCAGGCCAAATGGCGGTATTGCAACTTTATAACGTGCACTTTCTCTCCTTTTATGACCGTACAGGAGGCAGTAGGACGCATCAGGCGACATGTGAATATTCCCATCATGCACATACACAACATCATAATAACTATGCACGTTATTTGGCAAGAGGTTAAGATCACCGCGTGGCATCATCGTCGTCGTTGGTTGTTCGAAATGCAATTGTTGCCGCTTATTAACAGGGTCACAGTGTCAGCGATCTTTTACGGAGCACGAGCGGGAAGTAAAATTATGTGCATATATTTTAACAAGGTGGCCAACCGTTGCATGCAAGTTATGTTGGAATGCCGCATGTGGCAGGGTCTTCTGGAAAAAAATATTTTCACTCTGGTTATGTTTCATCACCAAAAACTGGTAGATGTGTGAAATCTGTAGTAGTCATGCACCTGTAAGGTTTTGGTGCTTACATCCCTTTCTGATTGTAGCTACATTAAATGCTGATAGATACATGTCTACATAAATCTGTGATGTTAGAGTAATGTCCTCTATAGGACTAGCTAATGCATAAAGGATAAAAAATTGCCTTCTTGTCCATTAACCTGGATCCTTGTTAATAGTGTAGTAGTTCTTCACCCATTACAGTCTTCTATACAATGAAATGATCACAAAATGTCCACATTTTGTACTGAGGTAGTAGAATATGTTTCTCGCTGCTCCCAGTTTAATTACTTACTCACTGTTACATCTAGCATCAGATTGATAGTTTCGTAACCTAACTGCGAGAAACAATCGGACAATTTCCTCTGCCTATGGCAATTCTTATATCAAACTCACATTATTTTGGCTTATATTCCCATCTATTGTAGGTACAAAAGTTTAATTGAGAAAAGTTAAAGGTCACTGCGGTCAAAGGAGACCGGGGATCCGTATCCATGATTAAAATTCCGTCAGTTCTAATTTTAACGTTGGTAGTTACTCAGTTTGATTAAACAGGTGTTTTTGTTATCCCTGTTGACTTTGAAAGTTCAAGGATGGTACTGTACTATGTATATTCCCCGCAGGACTTTTTATAGTTCCCCATGATGATAAATGCATACGTGTTTAATCCGTATCGTGTTGCGCTGGTCGGGATTCTGTTCAATTTCAAATCAACGTGAATTGGAATTTACATAAACTAATCAAACAACTGGGAAAAAAATCAAGTGCATTCATAAATGTATGCATTTACATCATCATGCACAGCGTGACACGGAGACAAATCGACATGGTGTCCAATTATGATAACAAAAGTGGCGAATTTCAAGGATTTCGTCGGAAATTGATAATAATGCATCGTTTTTGTTTGCAAAAGTTACAGCAGGGTTTCATTTTGCAAACGAGGCCGATTGTGTATGACTGCATATAATTGGGAGCAAATATTTTCCGCATATTTTTGTGATCGTCACATTATCCACAATATTCGAGTTAGAGGCCAATTGATTAGTACTTATTCCTGCTTTATATACATAGAATTTCTTCATCCAGTAAGGTGATCTAGTCTAGAATTTAGAGTATAACTCGGTTAGTTTCATTCACTACCTGCCTATGCTCTAGTCTAAGTTTTTCTGGAGTTTTTTGGAGCTTTTAAGTAATTAATATCCCCCAAATAATCTTCTACTTTTATTCCGTCTCCTGTATCTCCTCAATCAACTACCACGACTCATAAAAGGTGATAGAAGAACGCATTCTGCCGCCCTACAACTTTGTTTAGGAGTGTAAGTCCTTTAAATCCTTGAACTGATCGAGAGGACATTGTGTTTTGTTAGAATAAACTGCATTTTTAATTACGAATCGTTCTTTCTGCGAGTTGTTTACCACATCATGCAAATAGGTCACAGTATTTCTGTGATCCTCCGCAAAAGTATTAATGAGGAACATATTTTGGGGCAAGGACACACGTGGACAGTAGTCAGAAATGAAATTGTGGCAATCCTTCAGAACTATTGTTCGTGTTCAATTACTAATATTTGTTACCATTCTCTCTCTCTTTCCCTTGTGTTTACAAATTAGTGTCTTCTTTTCATCCGCGTGCAATTTCAGTCATAATATGATTTTGATCATTTGGTTCATAACGTAAATATTTACATCTATCGGAATTTATTTTAACGTATACATATATGCCAGTTATAGCACAATGTCTTAATGTAGTTAAAAATACAGCGACAGTGACTCTTGGAATATCGAAATCGAACGTCAATAATGATATAGGTACTTATTCGACGAAAAAAATCACTTTTGAACGGAATAAATCAATACCTAGGTATACTAATAAGTACTTCGGTAATGGACAGGTATTTTAATAACTGTATAATGTATCGATGGTAAAAATCAATTTGTTACAAGCTTCAATGCGTAATAAACAACTTTATGTCTTGACGCAATTGACGATACGTATAGTATGCCAATATAGTATTCTTTTTGTATTATAAAGTACGTACGCATATAGTTTTAGGTGTTCGAAATCTAGCAGTTCGTATAACTATCTTTAAAGTCTGTCTGCTATATCACAGCTAAAATAATATCGTGTCTTGACCCAGCGTTAACATTTCCTCATGCAAAGAGCTAAGGTCAGAGCGCGTCATACAGCTAATAATTTTAAATACCTATTCTGTGCAACTTTTCTAATTCACGCATTAGGTTCATACTTTAGTATTCTAGTCGTGCAATAGTTCACTTCACATGCGGATTTATTTTAACTACAGGAAGAGGAAAAGCTTTTTCCTAAATCCTTGTCTGGAATATCAACTGTTGCTCAAAATTGATAAGGCACTGCAAAGTATTAGGTAACTTTTCTTTTCTTTTTGGCAATAAATATTTGATCATTTGACAAATATTTTAAATTAGCAACGAAGGTCTCCTGGAAATTTAATTTGAAATCTTCTTCATGTTTCTCAAAAACTGTTTTCCAATTCGTGTTGCAAACTTGTCATTGTAATTACCCACGCGTTTCCTTCTAGAGCAGTACGTCGCATTTCATTATGATCCCCGGATCCACCCCATTACGTAAAGACCCGGTTTTCTCGTTGGTCCTTGAACCGAAGCCCCGTTGTACTGAGGCCGATAAACTTTGCAGCTGCATAAGGTGCATGCTTTACAGTTTTCCCTTCCGATTTAGGTCAGCACACATTGATTTTCTAGGTTGTTGCTCTCAATCCGCCTAGCGGGTGCACACACTGTGTCCGATTTTCAACGACGCGTTTTCCCTCCCTTCTTCACCTTCCACTATGGTTTTCCCATGACACGTGCATATTGTTGATAATGCTTAACCGTTTTTACATTTTACCTGTTCTCATCAAATTGCATCTCGAAACGCGCACGCTCATCGGCGGGCGAATACATTTGACCTTTCGAAAAATAGTAATAATAACAGTAAGAGATGCTTAATAATAATTTCCTCGAGTCTTCAAGGTGCCTCAAGAAAGTAGCGAGAATGAAGAGCTTTCATAAGATTCTCGTTACGTAATCGATGGTATTCATTACGGCAGAAAGTGCTATAAGTATACATATTAATGTTATTGATTATGATACATAGATCCATCCTTTATAAGAACGTACAATGATGATTTCTGAGGTGACCTTAGTGTTTAATATTTGATGGAGTAAAAAAGGTTGGAGATATCTTCATGAAGCCTAAGAAATTTAGAGGTTTAGGGACAACTTTTGGAAATGAGTGTAATAATTTGTTTTCAGGATCATAGCTGTTTTGGACTTTAGGAGAGAAAGTAATTTCTTTTCTTGTATGGAGAAGACTGGACATGTTCACGTCATTCTTCAGTAGAATTTTTAAAGGAATTTTGACATTGTATTGAAGTAGATTATATTCGCCATAAACAGCAACATTAATACAGCAGAGAGCAGTGGTAGTAATACGACAGAACGTCGTTTTCTATTTTTCATCACCCACATGTACCTACAACTATATTAGAAAGTAGTATAAAAAAGACCTCGGGAGTTCAATGAACGTTGCTATTTATACGCTATTTTGAAACCTATTACGTGGTTCTACGCCTGCGGCAGCTTGTTTTTCATCTAATTGTTTTTGCGCGAACAAAACCTTGTTTTTGCCCGAAGTCCCCGATCGACCGACGAAAAATCGAACGAGAGATTGGCTCGTTCATTTTTTTTCTTTATCGCGACATTCGATCTCATTCGTAATGCAACCAAATTCACAATAGTCAAAATTCAAAACGTTTCCTTCCTACATGATTCTGTTTTTCTGACACGCCGACAGACGCAAAAAAACGTAGAAAAATGGGTAACGTTAAAAATCGATCGTTATAGATCAATCAAATACTCAATAATAGTTACTAGAATATCACAGGCAATTCATCGAATCAGTTTGGCACTGTAAGCAAAATTAAAATTGCAACCGTTCTATTAGAGGAAGTAGTAGCTCTTTGAGATTTTGAGGTCCTCCAGTGTTCTAGTCAATTGTAGACTGTAATTTTCCATCGTTTTATGTGATTTTGATACGAGGACGTATGAAGCCATAAAAATATAGCTTATCCGCTATCGTTCTCGATAAAATCAAAACGACTTTAGCATCATAGACAACTGTTGCATTGTTTACATATATGAGTATTTGACTTGACCTACATTAGCAGAAAAATCTGTGCACCGGGGGTGAACTGTTTATTTTCTATTATGTTCTCTCTGTCTCCGTCACTCTTAGCAATAAATAGCGTAATATTCTTAGAAAATGCATTTTGATGAGACTATTTACGAACGCTGCAGTATTTGGATTCCAGTAAACACATTGATATGTAGGAACGTAATCAAAATCGTTCGTGAACATATTGTGTTGCAGTGTCAGGTTTCTCAAAGAGAGGTCCATGCCATCTCTGTATTTCCAATTTCATCGATCAGATATGCTAAATTCTTTAGATCAATGTGAATCTTCTTACAGAGTCCTTATCCCCAACGTTACTTGTTTCTTCTTTTCTTCACATGAGATGCACTTATTATGATTTCTGATAGACATTGGACAGCTCCAGTCGCCAAAGGTATTTATTAGCAAATTGTGATTAGCATTACAAGAGCGTTATTATAGCGTTGTGTGGTTGCGCAAGCGGTTAGTTTCAAGATTGTTCCACTCGTTGAGAGTTACTGGGTAAAATGAGGTTGCAGGAAGAGATTGCATAAGACGTAGTGGCACTACGTCTCTCTCTTGCCATAGTATGGCCCGATGTAAGGCTCCGATGAATTATTATGTAAGGAAACATTTAGCACTTCGATTATAAATAACGATTCGCATACGTATAAGTACATACACGGATATCTAATAGTAATTAACGCTCTTTGTACATAAGTACGTGTAATATCTATGTGTTTATGTATGTTCGTTTGCCTTTTTTTGATAAACATGTCGCCTTTCGAATGATTTTGCGTTTGCAGGTGACTAGTAGGTCATGGACGACTCAGGTGAAGAACAGTGGAAAAATTAATCGTACAAACTATGAGCTATGCATATTAGCTATAGCAAATCAAATTTTGCACATTACATACTTTAAGGTTACAGCATAAGGAACCTGTAGCGGGGATAGATTTGTAATTGACTGTATCTTCTTTTAGGATTCTTGGGAAACATTTTAAACCGGATGTGAGGATGATCCTCGGGCTTGCTTTCTAGATTTCATTTTAGGTTTAAAATACATTGATATTGTATGGCATAGGGTTTAGGGGAAATGTTTGGAAATGAGTAGTATAACTTGGCTTCAGGAGAATGTTCTTTTCTCATATTCTGTGTAAATGTGGAGATGTCCACATGACTTTTCTCAGAAGATCCGGAGATTTCTCAGAGTATTCAAAGATCTTTCAAACGGATTTCTCAGAAGATCTAGAGATTTCTCGGAGTATTCAAAGATCTTTCAAACGGATTTCTCAGAAGATCTAGAGATTTCTCAGGGTATTCAAATATCTTTCAAACGGATTTCTCAGGAGATCTAGAGATTTCTCAGNATAATGTATCTAATAAATAGTAAGAATTTTATCGACATCATGATAGGTATCTACCCATATCCCCAATGCAGTTGAACAGAAAGGAAATGCCTTATGTATAAACATGTTGTGAATGGAATTACGAAAAAAAAAAGGGCAGCCGCGGTAATCGTTTGTCCCGGATTAATTATTCATTACAAACACGCGTTCGTTCGCTTGGTTGAATTTTAACTACAAAGTTGACAAACGGTGTATCTATTCGTTGTTCTGACCCAGTTTATGGAAATTATATACTCACGTAGAGTATTGGGATTCATAATTAAAATTTGTCACTGGATACTGGACAAGAATTTAAAATCCATCCTTCATCCATCAGTAAGATTTGAGGAAATCAACTGAGGATAGTAATCTCAAAAGTGACTTAAGAGTCTCCAGTGAGCATAGTAGTTTTATCGATCAAGTGTTGGTTTTGCCACGCCACTGGTAACCTTTTAAAGTACAAGACACTATATCTAACTTCCTCCCGTTGTCCTTCGCCACCGCCACCGCCTTGTATTCTAGTAGAGGACCATGCTCAAAGTACAACTGCGTTGTTGTACACAGCAACAAAACCGCGATTTCTATGCCACGTTGCCAATCACAGAAAGCTATTTTTACATTAATATCTCCTTCAAAAAAATTTACATCGAATCCCCATGTATGTCATAGTTACCCTTCCAGTTTCCAATAGATCCTTACGAAGGGCGACAGGTTTTCAAATGAAGACGGTGCCTGTTACATCAGTCTATAGTTAAATATTGCGGTTGGTTGTGAGAATCCGGCGTGTGTGTACGGTTTGTAAGGGCAAAGAGGAGGATTTTCGTGATCTACTGTAAAATGTGTCGCGTAGGCAACGTTGCTCGCGAATCATCTAGTAGTCTATTGCATTTGCAGATAACCTAGCTAAAAATCGTAGAGCGCAAATAGCTATTCGCGAAGGAAGGCCGCAACCTTTTCCCCACTATTCTAATCGGCCGGACCAATAGGCGCATGCGATCGTAGAAATAATCGACGGCGATTGGTCGACCACAGAAGATCTCGCACCGCACGACCTTACAATTCGATTTCAATGGGAACGTTCGCGCAACATAGCAATGACCTGCATCTAGGTCGGAACCCGCTCTATGTTGCAACATTCCATTAGCGACCGCTAAAGCGCGAACCGTTCGTATTTGAATACGTGTAAGCGTATTTTGCATGCGTGTTAACCGTGTGTGTGTTTTATATTTGTATGCTGCCCTCCTAATTCACAACCAAATAACATTAAGTCACACATATATCCATGTACGCACACATGTCTGCGATATTATATCATGTAAATAAGCTTATGATAATGTATTTTGCATAAGAACAAATGTGAAAGCCTACAAACGAATTTATCGATTTATTTAGCAGTACCTAGCTTAGAAGACATGAAAAAATTGCCCGAGATCTATGGAAGCTTTAAGGAGCTTGATACTAAGGCGAAAACATGAGAATTTCAGGTGTATCGATGAAAATGCGGGGTTGCATGTTTATAATTATCTCCCCTGGTTACTGCACGAAACTGCGTTGAAAACGTTAGAGTTTCAGGTGCATAAATGAGAAATATACAGAAAATGCGGTGTTGCATGTTTATAATTATCTCCCCTGGTTACTGCTTGAAACTGCGTTGAAAACGTTAGAGTTTCAGGTGCATAAATGAGAAATATACAGAAAATGCGGTGTTGCATGTTTATAATTATCTCCCCTGGTTACTGCTTGAAACTGCGTTGAAAACGTTAGAGTTTCAGGTGCATAAATGAGAAATATACAGAAAATGCGGTGTTGCATGTTTATAATTATCTCCCCTGGTTACTGCTTGAAACTGCGTTGAAAACGTTAGAGTTTCAGGTGCATAAATGAGAAATATACAGAAAATGCGGTGTTGCATGTTTATAATTATCTCCCCTGGTTAGTGCTTGAAACTGCGTTGAAAACGTTAGAGTTTCAGGTGCATAAATGAGAAATATACAGAAAATGCGGTGTTGCATGTTTATAATTATCTCCCCTGGTTACTGCTTGAAACTGCGTTGAAAACGTTAGAGTTTCAGGTGCATAAATGAGAAATATACAGAAAATGCGGTGTTGCATGTTTATAATTATCTCCCCTGGTTACTGCTTGAAACTGCGTTGAAAACGTTAGAGTTTCAGGTGCATAAATGAGAAATATACAGAAAATGCGGTGTTGCATGTTTATAATTATCTCCCCTGGTTAGTGCTTGAAACTGCGTTGAAAACGTTAGAGTTTCAGGTGCATAAATGAGAAATATACAGAAAATGCGGTGTTGCATGTTTATAATTATCTCCCCTGGTTACTGCTTGAAACTGCGTTGAAAACGTTAGAGTTTCAGGTGCATAAATGAGAAATATACAGAAAATGCGGTGTTGCATGTTTATAATTATCTCCCCTGGTTACTGCTTGAAACTGCGTTGAAAACGTTAGAGTTTCAGGTGCATAAATGAGAAATATACAGAAAATGCGGTGTTGCATGTTTATAATTATCTCCCCTGGTTAGTGCTTGAAACTGCGTTGAAAACGTTAGAGTTTCAGGTGCATAAATGAGAAATATACAGAAAATGCGGTGTTGCATGTTTATAATTATCTCCCCTGGTTACTGCTTGAAACTGCGTTGAAAACGTTAGAGTTTCAGGTGCATAAATGAGAAATATACAGAAAATGCGGTGTTGCATGTTTATAATTATCTCCCCTGGTTACTGCTTGAAACTGCGTTGAAAACGTTAGAGTTTCAGGTGCATAAATGAGAAATATACAGAAAATGCGGTGTTGCATGTTTATAATTATCTCCCCTGGTTAGTGCTTGAAACTGCGTTGAAAACGTTAGAGTTTCAGGTGCATAAATGAGAAATATACAGAAAATGCGGTGTTGCATGTTTATAATTATCTCCCCTGGTTACTGCTTGAAACTGCGTTGAAAACGTTAGAGTTTCAGGTGCATAAATGAGAAATATACAGAAAATGCGGTGTTGCATGTTTATAATTATCTCCCCTGGTTACTGCTTGAAACTGCGTTGAAAACGTTAGAGTTTCAGGTGCATAAATGAGAAATATACAGAAAATGCGGTGTTGCATGTTTATAATTATCTCCCCTGGTTAGTGCTTGAAACTGCGTTGAAAACGTTAGAGTTTCAGGTGCATAAATGAGAAATATACAGAAAATGCGGTGTTGCATGTTTATAATTATCTCCCCTGGTTACTGCTTGAAACTGCGTTGAAAACGTTAGAGTTTCAGGTGCATAAATGAGAAATATACAGAAAATGCGGTGTTGCATGTTTATAATTATCTCCCCTGGTTACTGCTTGAAACTGCGTTGAAAACGTTAGAGTTTCAGGTGCATAAATGAGAAATATACAGAAAATGCGGTGTTGCATGTTTATAATTATCTCCCCTGGTTAGTGCTTGAAACTGCGTTGAAAACGTTAGAGTTTCAGGTGCATAAATGAGAAATATACAGAAAATGCGGTGTTGCATGTTTATAATTATCTCCCCTGGTTACTGCTTGAAACTGCGTTGAAAACGTTAGAGTTTCAGGTGCATAAATGAGAAATATACAGAAAATGCGGTGTTGCATGTTTATAATTATCTCCCCTGGTTACTGCTTGAAACTGCGTTGAAAACGTTAGAGTTTCAGGTGCATAAATGAGAAATATACAGAAAATGCGGTGTTGCATGTTTATAATTATCTCCCCTGGTTAGTGCTTGAAACTGCGTTGAAAACGTTAGAGTTTCAGGTGCATAAATGAGAAATATACAGAAAATGCGGTGTTGCATGTTTATAATTATCTCCCCTGGTTACTGCTTGAAACTGCGTTGAAAACGTTAGAGTTTCAGGTGCATAAATGAGAAATATACAGAAAATGCGGTGTTGCATGTTTATAATTATCTCCCCTGGTTACTGCTTGAAACTGCGTTGAAAACGTTAGAGTTTCAGGTGCATAAATGAGAAATATACAGAAAATGCGGTGTTGCATGTTTATAATTATCTCCCCTGGTTAGTGCTTGAAACTGCGTTGAAAACGTTAGAGTTTCAGGTGCATAAATGAGAAATATACAGAAAATGCGGTGTTGCATGTTTATAATTATCTCCCCTGGTTACTGCTTGAAACTGCGTTGAAAACGTTAGAGTTTCAGGTGCATAAATGAGAAATATACAGAAAATGCGGTGTTGCATGTTTATAATTATCTCCCCTGGTTACTGCTTGAAACTGCGTTGAAAACGTTAGAGTTTCAGGTGCATAAATGAGAAATATACAGAAAATGCGGTGTTGCATGTTTATAATTATCTCCCCTGGTTAGTGCTTGAAACTGCGTTGAAAACGTTAGAGTTTCAGGTGCATAAATGAGAAATATACAGAAAATGCGGTGTTGCATGTTTATAATTATCTCCCCTGGTTACTGCTTGAAACTGCGTTGAAAACGTTAGAGTTTCAGGTGCATAAATGAGAAATATACAGAAAATGCGGTGTTGCATGTTTATAATTATCTCCCCTGGTTACTGCTTGAAACTGCGTTGAAAACGTTAGAGTTTCAGGTGCATAAATGAGAAATATACAGAAAATGCGGTGTTGCATGTTTATAATTATCTCCCCTGGTTAGTGCTTGAAACTGCGTTGAAAACGTTAGAGTTTCAGGTGCATAAATGAGAAATATACAGAAAATGCGGTGTTGCATGTTTATAATTATCTCCCCTGGTTACTGCTTGAAACTGCGTTGAAAACGTTAGAGTTTCAGGTGCATAAATGAGAAATATACAGAAAATGCGGTGTTGCATGTTTATAATTATCTCCCCTGGTTACTGCTTGAAACTGCGTTGAAAACGTTAGAGTTTCAGGTGCATAAATGAGAAATATACAGAAAATGCGGTGTTGCATGTTTATAATTATCTCCCCTGGTTAGTGCTTGAAACTGCGTTGAAAACGTTAGAGTTTCAGGTGCATAAATGAGAAATATACAGAAAATGCGGTGTTGCATGTTTATAATTATCTCCCCTGGTTACTGCTTGAAACTGCGTTGAAAACGTTAGAGTTTCAGGTGCATAAATGAGAAATATACAGAAAATGCGGTGTTGCATGTTTATAATTATCTCCCCTGGTTACTGCTTGAAACTGCGTTGAAAACGTTAGAGTTTCAGGTGCATAAATGAGAAATATACAGAAAATGCGGTGTTGCATGTTTATAATTATCTCCCCTGGTTAGTGCTTGAAACTGCGTTGAAAACGTTAGAGTTTCAGGTGCATAAATGAGAAATATACAGAAAATGCGGTGTTGCATGTTTATAATTATCTCCCCTGGTTACTGCTTGAAACTGCGTTGAAAACGTTAGAGTTTCAGGTGCATAAATGAGAAATATACAGAAAATGCGGTGTTGCATGTTTATAATTATCTCCCCTGGTTACTGCTTGAAACTGCGTTGAAAACGTTAGAGTTTCAGGTGCATAAATGAGAAATATACAGAAAATGCGGTGTTGCATGTTTATAATTATCTCCCCTGGTTAGTGCTTGAAACTGCGTTGAAAACGTTAGAGTTTCAGGTGCATAAATGAGAAATATACAGAAAATGCGGTGTTGCATGTTTATAATTATCTCCCCTGGTTACTGCTTGAAACTGCGTTGAAAACGTTAGAGTTTCAGGTGCATAAATGAGAAATATACAGAAAATGCGGTGTTGCATGTTTATAATTATCTCCCCTGGTTACTGCTTGAAACTGCGTTGAAAACGTTAGAGTTTCAGGTGCATAAATGAGAAATATACAGAAAATGCGGTGTTGCATGTTTATAATTATCTCCCCTGGTTAGTGCTTGAAACTGCGTTGAAAACGTTAGAGTTTCAGGTGCATAAATGAGAAATATACAGAAAATGCGGTGTTGCATGTTTATAATTATCTCCCCTGGTTACTGCTTGAAACTGCGTTGAAAACGTTAGAGTTTCAGGTGCATAAATGAGAAATATACAGAAAATGCGGTGTTGCATGTTTATAATTATCTCCCCTGGTTACTGCTTGAAACTGCGTTGAAAACGTTAGAGTTTCAGGTGCATAAATGAGAAATATACAGAAAATGCGGTGTTGCATGTTTATAATTATCTCCCCTGGTTAGTGCTTGAAACTGCGTTGAAAACGTTAGAGTTTCAGGTGCATAAATGAGAAATATACAGAAAATGCGGTGTTGCATGTTTATAATTATCTCCCCTGGTTACTGCTTGAAACTGCGTTGAAAACGTTAGAGTTTCAGGTGCATAAATGAGAAATATACAGAAAATGCGGTGTTGCATGTTTATAATTATCTCCCCTGGTTACTGCTTGAAACTGCGTTGAAAACGTTAGAGTTTCAGGTGCATAAATGAGAAATATACAGAAAATGCGGTGTTGCATGTTTATAATTATCTCCCCTGGTTAGTGCTTGAAACTGCGTTGAAAACGTTAGAGTTTCAGGTGCATAAATGAGAAATATACAGAAAATGCGGTGTTGCATGTTTATAATTATCTCCCCTGGTTACTGCTTGAAACTGCGTTGAAAACGTTAGAGTTTCAGGTGCATAAATGAGAAATATACAGAAAATGCGGTGTTGCATGTTTATAATTATCTCCCCTGGTTACTGCTTGAAACTGCGTTGAAAACGTTAGAGTTTCAGGTGCATAAATGAGAAATATACAGAAAATGCGGTGTTGCATGTTTATAATTATCTCCCCTGGTTAGTGCTTGAAACTGCGTTGAAAACGTTAGAGTTTCAGGTGCATAAATGAGAAATATACAGAAAATGCGGTGTTGCATGTTTATAATTATCTCCCCTGGTTACTGCTTGAAACTGCGTTGAAAACGTTAGAGTTTCAGGTGCATAAATGAGAAATATACAGAAAATGCGGTGTTGCATGTTTATAATTATCTCCCCTGGTTACTGCTTGAAACTGCGTTGAAAACGTTAGAGTTTCAGGTGCATAAATGAGAAATATACAGAAAATGCGGTGTTGCATGTTTATAATTATCTCCCCTGGTTAGTGCTTGAAACTGCGTTGAAAACGTTAGAGTTTCAGGTGCATAAATGAGAAATATACAGAAAATGCGGTGTTGCATGTTTATAATTATCTCCCCTGGTTACTGCTTGAAACTGCGTTGAAAACGTTAGAGTTTCAGGTGCATAAATGAGAAATATACAGAAAATGCGGTGTTGCATGTTTATAATTATCTCCCCTGGTTACTGCTTGAAACTGCGTTGAAAACGTTAGAGTTTCAGGTGCATAAATGAGAAATATACAGAAAATGCGGTGTTGCATGTTTATAATTATCTCCCCTGGTTAGTGCTTGAAACTGCGTTGAAAACGTTAGAGTTTCAGGTGCATAAATGAGAAATATACAGAAAATGCGGTGTTGCATGTTTATAATTATCTCCCCTGGTTACTGCTTGAAACTGCGTTGAAAACGTTAGAGTTTCAGGTGCATAAATGAGAAATATACAGAAAATGCGGTGTTGCATGTTTATAATTATCTCCCCTGGTTACTGCTTGAAACTGCGTTGAAAACGTTAGAGTTTCAGGTGCATAAATGAGAAATATACAGAAAATGCGGTGTTGCATGTTTATAATTATCTCCCCTGGTTAGTGCTTGAAACTGCGTTGAAAACGTTAGAGTTTCAGGTGCATAAATGAGAAATATACAGAAAATGCGGTGTTGCATGTTTATAATTATCTCCCCTGGTTACTGCTTGAAACTGCGTTGAAAACGTTAGAGTTTCAGGTGCATAAATGAGAAATATACAGAAAATGCGGTGTTGCATGTTTATAATTATCTCCCCTGGTTACTGCTTGAAACTGCGTTGAAAACGTTAGAGTTTCAGGTGCATAAATGAGAAATATACAGAAAATGCGGTGTTGCATGTTTATAATTATCTCCCCTGGTTAGTGCTTGAAACTGCGTTGAAAACGTTAGAGTTTCAGGTGCATAAATGAGAAATATACAGAAAATGCGGTGTTGCATGTTTATAATTATCTCCCCTGGTTACTGCTTGAAACTGCGTTGAAAACGTTAGAGTTTCAGGTGCATAAATGAGAAATATACAGAAAATGCGGTGTTGCATGTTTATAATTATCTCCCCTGGTTACTGCTTGAAACTGCGTTGAAAACGTTAGAGTTTCAGGTGCATAAATGAGAAATATACAGAAAATGCGGTGTTGCATGTTTATAATTATCTCCCCTGGTTAGTGCTTGAAACTGCGTTGAAAACGTTAGAGTTTCAGGTGCATAAATGAGAAATATACAGAAAATGCGGTGTTGCATGTTTATAATTATCTCCCCTGGTTACTGCTTGAAACTGCGTTGAAAACGTTAGAGTTTCAGGTGCATAAATGAGAAATATACAGAAAATGCGGTGTTGCATGTTTATAATTATCTCCCCTGGTTACTGCTTGAAACTGCGTTGAAAACGTTAGAGTTTCAGGTGCATAAATGAGAAATATACAGAAAATGCGGTGTTGCATGTTTATAATTATCTCCCCTGGTTAGTGCTTGAAACTGCGTTGAAAACGTTAGAGTTTCAGGTGCATAAATGAGAAATATACAGAAAATGCGGTGTTGCATGTTTATAATTATCTCCCCTGGTTACTGCTTGAAACTGCGTTGAAAACGTTAGAGTTTCAGGTGCATAAATGAGAAATATACAGAAAATGCGGTGTTGCATGTTTATAATTATCTCCCCTGGTTACTGCTTGAAACTGCGTTGAAAACGTTAGAGTTTCAGGTGCATAAATGAGAAATATACAGAAAATGCGGTGTTGCATGTTTATAATTATCTCCCCTGGTTAGTGCTTGAAACTGCGTTGAAAACGTTAGAGTTTCAGGTGCATAAATGAGAAATATACAGAAAATGCGGTGTTGCATGTTTATAATTATCTCCCCTGGTTACTGCTTGAAACTGCGTTGAAAACGTTAGAGTTTCAGGTGCATAAATGAGAAATATACAGAAAATGCGGTGTTGCATGTTTATAATTATCTCCCCTGGTTACTGCTTGAAACTGCGTTGAAAACGTTAGAGTTTCAGGTGCATAAATGAGAAATATACAGAAAATGCGGTGTTGCATGTTTATAATTATCTCCCCTGGTTAGTGCTTGAAACTGCGTTGAAAACGTTAGAGTTTCAGGTGCATAAATGAGAAATATACAGAAAATGCGGTGTTGCATGTTTATAATTATCTCCCCTGGTTACTGCTTGAAACTGCGTTGAAAACGTTAGAGTTTCAGGTGCATAAATGAGAAATATACAGAAAATGCGGTGTTGCATGTTTATAATTATCTCCCCTGGTTACTGCTTGAAACTGCGTTGAAAACGTTAGAGTTTCAGGTGCATAAATGAGAAATATACAGAAAATGCGGTGTTGCATGTTTATAATTATCTCCCCTGGTTAGTGCTTGAAACTGCGTTGAAAACGTTAGAGTTTCAGGTGCATAAATGAGAAATATACAGAAAATGCGGTGTTGCATGTTTATAATTATCTCCCCTGGTTACTGCTTGAAACTGCGTTGAAAACGTTAGAGTTTCAGGTGCATAAATGAGAAATATACAGAAAATGCGGTGTTGCATGTTTATAATTATCTCCCCTGGTTACTGCTTGAAACTGCGTTGAAAACGTTAGAGTTTCAGGTGCATAAATGAGAAATATACAGAAAATGCGGTGTTGCATGTTTATAATTATCTCCCCTGGTTAGTGCTTGAAACTGCGTTGAAAACGTTAGAGTTTCAGGTGCATAAATGAGAAATATACAGAAAATGCGGTGTTGCATGTTTATAATTATCTCCCCTGGTTACTGCTTGAAACTGCGTTGAAAACGTTAGAGTTTCAGGTGCATAAATGAGAAATATACAGAAAATGCGGTGTTGCATGTTTATAATTATCTCCCCTGGTTACTGCTTGAAACTGCGTTGAAAACGTTAGAGTTTCAGGTGCATAAATGAGAAATATACAGAAAATGCGGTGTTGCATGTTTATAATTATCTCCCCTGGTTAGTGCTTGAAACTGCGTTGAAAACGTTAGAGTTTCAGGTGCATAAATGAGAAATATACAGAAAATGCNGGGTATTCAAATATCTTTCAAACGGATTTCTCAGGAGATCTAGAGATTTCTCAGAATATTCAAAGATCTTTCAAACGGATTTCTCAGAAGATCTACAGATTTCTCAGAGTATTCAAAGATCTTTCAAACGGATTTCTTAGAAGATCTAGAGATTTCTCAGAGTATTAATAGATCGTTCTAACGGATTTCTCAGATGATTTGGAGTTCTCTTTGGATATTTCAAAATTGACTCTTCTAAAGGATTCTCCTTTCCTTAATCGTTTGTTTCGACAATGATCGTCTCCTGAGGGTGTGCTGCTATTAGTTTCAAGAGTAAAGCGAGAGATTACGGTCAGTTGTCGAGAGGACCTTGTCCCCGAAAAAGGCACCGAATCGGCGGTCGTTCCCATAACAATTCGGCCTTTTTTTCGGTGGCAAGTTCGTCGAGTCAAGTGTGCCCGAGACCTTCCTCACACCCGGACTCGCGTCCACCGAATTTCGTGCGGCCGATGCGAATTTGGGCAACTTTCACCAACGAGCGTCGCCACACGGACGCGAGAGACTTCGCACACATAACAGTAGTACAAAGTTGGTTGATTATTAGTTCTTCACTTGAAGGCGCCGTCGTGCAACGTTGCCAAGCGGCCATAGTATCTAGTTTGTGCCCCACTCGGCGCTGCCTGCCGCTTGCTGGTATGCAACTCTATTCCGTACGGCCGTACGACTAGTTAGTGGCCTACTTTATACCTGGTCAAACCCGCAGCACCGAATAGCTGTAACCGTAGTACAACTTTTACCGTTACCTCGCGCGGTCTGCGCCACTGCCGCTTTCGTTCTTCGCCAACAACATCAACAACCAAAACAACAATAACTCTCTCGTACTACGGCCGCTACTGCACTTCGTCGCGCCGTTGATCGCTGGCGCGCTTTCAGCATACGTCGACTCAAAAAAGATCAGCAGCGTCCGTCTAGTTAGTTTACTTCTTTACTTTTAATCATCTACTACAGAAGGATTATATTGTGAATCGTATCGTCCTTTCTTGAAAAATGGAATTGGCTCCGTTGCCGCCGCGTCACGTTCGGTAATATCGTGGAGCACGAGAGAGAATCAAAGTCCAGATGATCGGGTGATCCTGCGACGAAAGTAATAGTGATCGAAAAGGAGCGATCCAGGAAGCGGCTCCGTCTCAACAGAGAGAGTCCTAGTGAGCGCCGTTTCCGTCAGATGGATGGGCGAAAATGTCGTCACTAGGTGAGTGCAACAAGGAGTGTTGTTATCGTTAACATACTATAAGTGTTGTCGATTCTTCTCATTTTCGCAAATTCGAATTTTGCAAAGAATCGCACGAAGGAAATCTGGTCTGCGGCAACAGGTGGCGTAACAGTCAGTCGTGGTTGTCGTATTGTGTCTTTCGCTCTCTCGCGAATCCGACATACAGGAACAGGTAGTAAAGAGCGCGTATGTAATACCGTTATTATGGTCAGGTAACAGACACCGCCGGCTACACGTAATTCGAAAGTTTGAGACTTTCACTTTTGCCGCATAGCAGCGCGGAAACATCGCAGGTAAACCGCGCGTTTCACTTTTTTCGACGTCTGATGCCAATCGTTTGGATTTGTTTCTGCACTCACGCACATCTACATAAAAATAAAACGCGACAATTGACACCTGATCTTTCTCCAGAAGCAAAAGACAATCAGATACACCTGAACGGATTACGTAATATTGAAACACTTTTTCCATCAAGAAAAATAAACAATTTTATTTCGAAACTAACCTACCCCAAAGCAATTAACCTTCCGCAGCAAATTATTATAATTGTGTTTGTAACTATTTACAATTATTATTATTATTATTATTACCTCGTTCCGTAAGCAAACGCTTACGTCACCAGCAGAATGTTCTCCGAAAAGTTTCGACTACCGCAAAAAAAGTTCGTTATAGAGGTAGGCACTACCATAAAAAATCTACTAATACAAACAAACAACAATCAGTTGCCCGCTGCTTCGCAACATTAATCATTACTTGTGCATTTCCTTAGAGGACTCTCCTTTCTATATTCATCTTAAATTACATAAGAACGCGATAACAATAGAATTAAAGATGTCGGTGAGAGCTTCCGGTGTTAAGTGTACGAAAAATGATACAATTGAAACTACGGAAATAAAATGATAATGTACATAAAAAAAAAATATGACAGTCTGTCGATACGCCCATGGTTGCCGAAAATTAGAAAGTAAGGAAGGTTAATACCCTGAAACGCGTTACGATTTTGTTGTTGAACTACTTTTACGGTGACGCAGTTAAGTTATCTAGCCTACGAACACTGTGTCCGCTCGAATTGTTCGCTGTTTGCTCGAAATGTACAACAGAGATAAAATTTAACTCGTTTCGTAAGTGTGCAATTGTTACGCCGAGTTGTAAAAAAAACGAAACAATTGATTACTGGGTTGCCACTCGCTCAAAAAAGAACAGTAACATCCATATTTCCCGTAAGGCACCGTAGGGGCTAAACGTTTTTTTTTTAAAAAGTTTTGTTTTGTTGTCACTTCGCTGATGCTCGAAAAGTTTATTATAGTTTATTTGGCCCAGTTGTTAAGATGCAAAAAATTAGCCTGACAAGATAAGATATCGCATCATCACTTGTTTACTCCTTTTCGCGATATGCAGGCTAGACACGGAACTTTTTTGTAGAGCTATCTACTCAGAAAACACATCCATGCATGGGCGTACTCAATTTTTATTGTTCTATCTTCCAGACTAAACATTCTTTCATAAGACGCTGCTTCTCTGCTTACGTAACACCTGGAGTAGCTGGGATAATTAAATAATTGCAAGGAAGTATCCTTGAAGACCTAGGCGTTGCTTCTTTTTTTCAGAACTCCTTTAATTGAAATCGCGCCTCCGCCCATGAATTGCTATCTAACTATCTACCTATCTATGCAACTATTGAAATCTAAATCCTGGTTGCACTTGTCTGGTTAGGTACGAATGAATACCTTAGTGTCATTCATGGATGAAGTCGTATTCCTAGTAGGAATTTTCGTTATTTCGAGACTGAGTTTAATGTAATCTCAAAGTATGTATTGTCCATAAGCCATTATTATCAATAGTTACAGTCCTCACGAAGGTAAATGAACACAATACCTTGACTATAACAATGATACACAGGTCTTCGAGAAGTAATCAAGGTTAAATTGCTGACATATAGAATGTTATAAACATTAATTTTGCTTTGTTTCTTCAGTACGTCCTCTAAGTAAAAGTTGTATTAGATTATGCAAGATTATTGAAACATTAGTAATCTCTGGTCAAACCGAACGTTTCTCGGTTCATTTCTAAGATTCTTCCTACAGCCTTTTCACCCAGCGCAATCCTTAGTGTATAGAGGCATGCTAAGTACTCGTTATTTTTCTCCGTTTTACACACAAGTCTATTGTGTTAGTTCTCTTACATAGATCGGCTAATTTCTGGGATTCTTCATCCGATCGATCTTATTGATTTCTGCACAAAATCTCTTTAGAAGACACTGGCGGTGTCTAATTTAGTGTCTCCATGCCTTTTCCAAATGTATTGTGGCCATTAATCCAAATTAATTATGCTTTTGTAAAGCTTTAATACCCATTAGCTTTTTCAAAATTATACACAAACCCATCCTGTTAGTCTGTGAAGTCTTCCGGTAAATTTAAGAGCGTAAGTCAATAATAAATTTTACTTTAGCTCGTAAAAGGGGGTTGACACCCGTCTTTAACGACAGGTTAATTATGTTCTGTCTGTCTTGCAAACGTACCTAGATGTACGTACACCTCTCACGCCTTCCAGCTCCATACAACATAGAGGTGAGCAATTAATATCGTAAAAATAGTCCGGAGGGCTAATGAACTTGTCGTTGTTATTATATGTCAACGTTTCGTCGAAGTTTTAAGTTCGAAATAAATAAAACTTGTTTTATGTCAAGCGCATTTTCTTTTTTTTTTCCTGCTGCCACATTTTACGGCTAACTAATTTTATGGTGTAACACTTATAGAATGGGATTGTAAAAATGGAAACTCCCTATGGTCTTCCGGATGGATATTGGATCCCATTGGGACCATTTCATGTGATCGGATCCGATCTATTTATGAACCGAACCGGAAGATAAAATTAAAGTCGTTAGATATACAGCAGTCGTTATTTTCGACCCAATTGGCAGGTCTTATTGACAACATTTCCTATATTAGAAAAAATAGACGATGCATTTCCAGTTGTGGGTAATAATCCTGGATTATCACTATTATTAGTACTCAGTCACCTCAGTTTCTATTAAGGTTTGATTATATTGGAAACTAACGTTGAAAGGAAAAATATTCTTTTCGAATTCTCGTTTTGAATTTCACGCCAATAAAACTGTTTACATCGATAAAACCTCAGGAAATGTTTCGCTGGTGTTTCAGATAATAATTCGTATTCAATACATACACACATTTACGTATTTCATAGCGCAAATTAGCTGTAATACGTGCTCCTTCTAATTATATTGTTGCGTTAATAGAAGGTTGCATAAAAATAAACTGTTGTAAGTGTAATGTACTCTGGTGAAGGACTACGATGAGTATATAATATAATCGATGTTCAAGGCGTTTTTGCGCTAACATAATATACTTTGTGCTAGGCTCATCTATTTTACAACCGAATCTCTGTCGATGCCAGGGAATATTTCGACATTCTGCCTACCAAAAATACCAGCGAGATTCGAAACTTTTCGTACAACGCGGAAGTATAATCCCTCACAAATGTTTCCCAAAAATTACTTAATCCTGGAACGAAAACAAGACGTCATTTTATTTTTCTTGAAACATTTACTAAATCCTCCAATTGTTCGAAACGTGTTAGACTTTTCGGACTACAAGTTTTAGAGTTAGAGGGTGATATTTTGGGCACATTCTTCGTCGAGGAAAGGCTTTTAGGGTATATTATCTGTGACACCTATAATTTGAGGTGATCGTGTAGATAACGATTCCAACTTTACCATCAGATCTACGGAATTCCAAAAATTATTGGAGCATTCTCGGAGCAAAGCAAGTGGCTTGCAACGGATTTGGTGAAATATGCGATCAATATGTAGATAAACTTGAATCACATTGATATTTCGATGTCAAACCTATTAATGCTAAAGGTTATCTTCAAAACATATCCAGCCAAACTTCGTGTAGAGTCTTTGAAACGCGATGCACCCAACATACGAAGAATTAAAATAATAATAATTAAGTAATTATTGCTCTTGCGATTTGCAATTAAAAGTATTTCGTCAGTGATTGAACAGGTCGTAAGAGATGGCAATACAGTTCGAAATGTTTGACAACTGATAACGAATTCGGTTATCGATTTTTTTACAATCAAATACAATCCATCCATTTTTAACTGGAATTGATCTTTAGGCACATAATTCGTCAAAATTTCGAAGCTTGTTGTCATTTACAATAGAAAATAGTTTAATAATTAATTGTCCTATACGATTGAAAATTATCTTCATGTTCTTAATATGCGTCGAGCCGATTCAGAAGACAATTTGAATGATTAATTAATAAGGAAGCGAGATTGCTTGGTCGACATCTGTATTCCTGGATAGTAAAGTCCAAGGACTCTGATTCGTCAATCAGGATTTGTAATTACAATAGACTGTCATTGCCTACTTCTTAGATCTAGTGCATTCTTTAGAAAACTATCTTCAGTTTCTTTTGCATATTTTTTATATCTACCATAATTTGGGTCTAATTTTCATCGAGTAGTTTGTCCGCGTCCATAGCAAAAATTTCGTTTTACGACTAGTGCTAGTAAAATCGAAGGGGGCCCCACGCGATCAAAATACGTTCCTTGTTAAGGTCATCAGCACCAAGGTGAAAAATGGAATGACTGGATAATGCGCTCTTTTCTTCCTTCTTTATTTTCGTCACAATTACGTGAACGAACAATTCATTGTCATTGCTGTCTTTTGCCACCTTGAAAACAAAAAACAAACGACGAGAGAGCGCACCAGGTATAGTATACACATATATGTACGTAAAACGACAACGCAATTGACTTTGTTTTTGTTTCTAACTAATTTAAATTTACAAAAACGCGCTGTATGCAAATATATAAATATGTAATTGGTGAATAATTCTTTTCTCATCCACTAAATGGTGACAGCCGGAAGACTGAATCAATTAAGAAACGATCCACATCTTCCTGTATTGTTCTTTTGTGTCGCATAAGGACTATCCATTTGTGGCATTTTCAAATGTTTCTTCTGGTTCTATCATTAGGTATATATATTCACATTCTTTTCCGGGTTGATGTGTTCCAACAAATGAGGTAGTATCTTCCTAGCATAGTTTCATGTTGCTTATGTCCTATGCCATATTTGTTTCTGAAGCACATCAATTCTTGCGCTTCACAACTTATTCGAAGTTTAAGACGTCACTGTTCTACTAATCCTGATGCAGGATATGCAACGGGCGATGTTACTCGCATCCTTTATCAGTTCAATTACAACATTTGAAGCGCCGATAAGAATGCGGAACAACCGACGACGGTTGCCTTTTTCGATGATGCGTTAACGTCGTTCTCCCGAAAGCCCGCCTTACTCTATTTATAAGTCCAAAGGATGTTGTTAAGGACGTGCATTTTGTGCCGTCGACGATCCGTTATCCTTGAAGTAATAATACTTTTAAAAATACTGAAATAGAAACGGGACGTGCACTTGGACCTGAAGACGATTTGGTAAAGTGGAACGGTTACATCAAGCTATTTTAGGAAGAGACGAGGAAGTACAGGTGCCACCAGCCACTACTCACATCGAAATATTAATTTCTCCTTAGCTGTCTTGCGTCTCTTTAATTATTATTGGCCAGCATTACACACGATCTCCCAACTGCGGATGACGACCCGCCGCTGGTTTTCCGCAATTGAGGAACGGGGAGACGTAAGCAGAGGTAGCGGTCGCAAGGCAAAGCTAGCGGAGCGGTAGTAATGCCCCAATGCCACGTCTCTGACACTACTGACCTAACTTAAAACAGCACCAACGGCCTTCGAACGCGCGCGGCTCGCGAGTTTTCGTGCGAAGCCTATACATAATATAATACACACTTACACGCGGACACTAACTCGCACAAATAGCTAGATGTAACATAATCCTCGTAATGTGTTTGTTGACTTTTACGTAATTGTCACAATACATTATTTTATGTGGTGGTGCGGCAGGAAGGCGTTAAAATAATTTTGCTAGCACATACACAATAATTTCTATTTATACTTGTGGCAATCATTAACTTATGTAGTCAAGATGGGACATATGTCATGATTCTTTCTACAAATGGATCCTTCTGTTTCCTTATTGTTTTCTTTGGAATCCTTAATGAGTAAAGGATACCGATCGATATTAACGATCATTCTCAAACTCTTGCCAATAGATTGCGATCGTCCTGTGTAGATTTACTGCAAATAATTTTAATAGAGACCTTGCCGGACTATGACGTAAAACGTATCCCACACGAGCCAGTGGCGTACGATTACTTTTTACTTCTTATTGCTGCCCTCGATAACAAAAGCAAGTCAGCTAGGCCGATATTTCAACTACGCCTGTCTGTGGTACTACTGACCTAACTTAAGCAGGCAAACAGCCTTGAGTACACAAACAAACGAGTCTGATACAATATATACACACACATCACTGTATTAGTTAGTATCTCTATATACTAACCATCGTCTTTGTTTAATTTCGTGACGAAGATCGAGAAGGAAACTGGCGATGGGATATATCTACACACACACACACACACGTATGTCACTGTATTTACACTCATCCATATTTATTTATTAATTAGAATCAACTCATGACAAGTGATCTCATATGACTTGTCATAATTGCAACCGCAGTGGGTAAGGTCATGGATGAATGCGTTTCAATTTGAAAAACTTTATTTTTACAAAATCTATATTACACATATATATCTGGAACTGGAAGTGTTGGAATCCTTTTCCATAATTCTTGGTTGGGATGTGGTTTTTGGATCTTCTTATTTTTAGAGCCGTTGTACGATGAGCCCCTACTATATTTTTAGGGAAAGAAATTAAATCATTTTATGTCTGTAGACATTTAAAATAGCTTTACGATCCTGTAAATGTTGAAATATTAATGAGACAGGTTAAATAATATTACTAGAAATTATTTACAGCAGGGAATACGCTCACTAGGATTAACATGCGTGAAATAGTTGAGGTCAGTGCTTAACATTTCTACAAAACGCGTAGAACTGTATAACAGCATACGATAACCCAGGGAAACATTTTAAATATAGTCAAGGTATTTTGTAACTAAAGGTTTTTTTTATAGATACTGTATCATAGATTATTTCAGAAAGACTAACACTGGCAATTGCTCTTGCGTCAATAACATTGAATATTTTTTTTGTCGCAGAATGTGCTCCAATGAGTAATTTCATTATGAGACGCGGAAACAAAAATGCTTGTTTTTCATGGTTGAGGTTCAGGTTGCCGGATTCGTTTTTGATTTCACTGTCGGACAAGTACACTGTCTCCGTTGTGAAGAACATCACCCATCGACCTCGAAATCTAACACATATTCATAATATGTGTCGTACCTGTTTCCGTATTTACACGTCATACACAACAGTCATGGAATGGTTTACGATATGATCACATTGCAAAAGACTTTTTTTACCATTCTACTGTCTTGTCAGTTTCTTCTTCAACAAGAAAAATTGTTAGATATAAAAAAACCCCCACGGACAATGAACCTGCTCCATCGTCGACATAAATATAAAATATCATGGTTAAAATATCTACTTGGCCTTTATTAAAAAGCGAAATAGTTAAGATACAGGTGGCGCAGTGTTCAGAGTATAGTGTACATTAGTGTATTAATAACCAATTGCAATAATAATGGCAAATGCAATTTGTGGGCGTTGAACCAAACAACATTACGACAAATACCAAGGTTAGCGTTTAATGCGCTTATTTTCCACAATTTTTATAACCTAGGAACAACAACAATATTAATTCTTATTTATTTTAACGTGCGCAGACATTTAGCCCTAAAGTCAAAGCCAAATATATTTACTGGAAACAGACGAGGAAGCTTCTCTTATGTCATCATTGCAACTTTTAATCATTGCTTCTTAATGTGCTACTTGCAACTTCTAATTCTCCTAATCTTTTGAACATTTCAATTCTGATATGCCATTCCGATGACTATCGCAACCCTTACATCTCTTGGTTACTCCAGTATTCTTTCACTGCTATCTTGCACTTACTTATTTATGTTCCGACCATTTCAACCGCCCTGTACATACGTAAAACCTGACCATCACAATGAAAAAATTGTTACACAATTCCGGAACCGAGAAAGCTCTCGTAGATAAGCAGTAGCAGCAATAGACGCGCTTGTGAATGCAGTAAGGCGGGACCTGGCGATACGTGCTTTTTTTATCGTCGACTGCACCAACCAAAAACACTCGTAAATGAATAATAAGTAAATATCAAGTAGGATGGATGTCGTACGCGAACGTACAACACATGAATGAAGGCACGGACACAAGCGTGTGACAACAGATTGTCATCACGAGGTGTGACTCTAAAAATATTTTTATCAGGCTTTGCATGCTGATAGGTGATGTAGGTGCGTTTGTCACAAAATCATTTAAACGGTTTCTGCACTTGTAATCGCAAAATGCTTTTGATCCTATGGGATTTCCATGGGATTTTGGGAACATCTTTTTGTATGGGGTTAAAAACGGTCTTAAATCATCTACTACTTGCGAAAGTTGCGCAACTTTTTCTCCCATGGGTTTGAATGTTCATACGAATTATTTGAATTCGCCTAACAGTGAAAGGGGCAATAAATCATTTATTGTCAGTTCGATAGTGTTTTGCCCTTTTGAACGATCTTGACCGGTGTGGTTTTTATAATATATTATGACACATGACGTGGCTACTATCTGGCATTGACCATTTCTTATTTATGTGAAAACTGCTATACTTCCTAGCTCATTTTTTCTATCACTTCCGCACTGTTATCGGAATTGGAAAGTTTCTGTTTGAATCTTTTTCGTTTCGCATAATCTCCTCCATTTCGTTCAGCAAACTGAGCTGAGATGTACAGAGCAATGGTCGTTCAGTTACTGTATGCATGTATAAAAATATAGAAGAAGCAGCATCAAAACATGTTACATCATCGACTCAAATTTGGGTCAATCTCTTGTCTTGAACTTATCGTTAGTTACATAGTCGGTATCTCAACGAATGAATGATATTTCGACAATGGCTATTGCATTGTATTAATTATTTACATTTCCAGCAAAGCAATGATTCCAATTTGTACGTCTAATAATAGCAATTAGAATGCATGTACTTAAATTTGGTATACAATTGGAAAGCAGAAGAATGAGGCCCATTCTGGGCTGAATAACCTCTAGTCTCAATAACCTGTTTAGAGTCGATGAAAGATGTGCAAGGTTATAAGGCACATAAAAAAAAACGTATTTCTAACATCATTTTCTTTCTTGTTTCCCCAGGAATTATGACCTTCACCCGAACTCCGTGTGAGCTCGACAAAATGAGCCTTTTCCAAGACCTGAAGCTGAAAAGGAGGAAAGTGGATTCTAGATGCAGCAGTGACGGTAAGCCACTAAAACGACGCCATATTCAAAACAACACAACTCGCAGAATCGGATTGGCGGCATTTTTTTTGAACGAATATTCGAAACATAAACAATTGCTCCAATGACAACAATAACAAAAGCGTCATGCACAAAACGAGCGAATAAAAAAAGCAATGTTAATACATAAATTAGCAGCAAAGCAATAATAATAATTTGCGCTTTTATAATTGAACTGACCCTTGCCAGTATACGTCGTGTTAAAGAATTGTACTTATGCACTTTCAAGGTTCAGGTCTGCTCAATAACGAGACCATATTAATTTGCCCAGGTATAAGTCATACTTGTACTCTTTTCTAACGGCGCTGCGGGAGAAAACGTATTACGTTGCCAACTTTCTTGCAGTGGAATTAAGACATATCCTCTCCCGCTGATGATCGTCCTGTATATATTAGGATCCCTTGCATTTTACGTCTCCCACGGCAGCTAAATATTAATTGAGAAATATGGAGATCCAGCAAACAGTATAAATGTATTTATCTATTTGTTTTGCAGTAAATAAATGCGTGTAGGCGAATTGTATGAAGTCATTCTGCCAAAGTTTACGGCAGTTCGCGTGAACACATGCACAGACATTTCTAACGTTTACACACACCTCAAGGTGCTTACGTCCTTCGCGTAGTTGAATGGCCCCGTTATTTCTGGCACTAGGTCTAATATTTCCTAGGCAGGTGTTTGTTCTGAGAAGATGCCCGGCGACATTCTAATGTTATCCGATGATTTTTCTTTTCGCGACAACCTCAAGTATGTGTAATCTCACCATATGTACACAGGATCCGAAAAAAAAAAAATAAAAACTAAATTGCATAATAGAATGAATTCCGGTGTTCGCCTCTAGACGAAATCTTTCCAGATGGAATGCTTGCTCGTTTCCATTACATGCGTCAATGCATTGCATTATTTCTTATTGCATTACCAACACTTAATTTATGCTTGGATTGAATTAAAAACAACGCGTGAGACGCGATAGAAACACTCCTAGCAATTATAACTATCATCGGTCTGTCTCTTTCTGACTTTCGTTCAAAGGTTACCGTTTTTGCCAGAGTTCCGTTTCTGTTTGCTTGCTCGAAAGAATCCATAAATTGCACTGAAAGGAACAGGTAACCTTCAGTATCCGCGCGAAGGTCTCGTTAAAGAAAGGGCACTGACCCGAGATACCCTTCGCCTTACTTATTCAAATGGACTTCTCGCAACAAATCGCAATGATGATGATGATGATGATATTGTACCATAGACACTCTCTAATTGCTGCGCTAATCGAAATATTTTGTTCTATCTCCACTCGTTACTCGCGGAATATGCGGATATTTATCTTTATTTACGTTAATGTGAGCGTGTGTCATTAAAATTCTTGCTGAATTAATAAATCTAATGCTGCAATCAGTTCTCCAAGAACATCCATCGTCATTCAGTTAGATTCATAATAACAGCATTATCATTCTTACTCCCTCGTCAGACTGAGCAAAATGTGTTTTTGCACTTTTCATTACAATCTACTTCTAGGCATTCTATCTGTCCGATTATAGGCGAGTCGGTAGCTGACACCAGCACATCTTCGCCGGATATCGTCAGCCCCCCGTCGCCCAAAATGTCCGAGGTGAGCGCCTGTCCGCCGAGTCCCGACTCAACGCCCCGACGGATGCTCAAGGTGGAAACGGGGATGGATACCACGGGGATGACGTGCATAGAAGCGACACACCGAAGAACAATCAAAACGGACATTGGCGGTTCGGATACAGGGATGACGTGCGTGGAATCGGCGCCTCCACGACGACTGCTTAAAATGGAACCGAATGAAACTTCGATGACGTGCGTCGAGGGTCCCAGTGTGTTCGACGGCGGCGGCGGCGGCGGAGGAAACGGGAAAACCAGCGTGATCCGACCTCTGTCCGTTATCCGATCCCAGAGTCCACCCGTGCGTCAGATCTCCAACGAAGAATCGTCCCCTCCGCCGAGGCCGCACAGTTCGCCGGGTCGGCCGGCCGTCACGAAATCAGCACCTCAAAGTCCATTAACTATGTCGCCTGTGACCAGCTCGTCGTTACATCTACCGCCTCCACTAACATCCACGATGACCATGCAAACCACCCTGGCGCCTTGCACAACCGTCGGCGTCATATCGTCACCCCAGGCCGTCGTGATACAAAACCAACTTTGGCTACAGAATTCGAGGATAAACGGCGTCAAGCCCGAAATAATTGGAGGGAACTTGGGTTCGCCGGCTCTCATCGAACCGAAAAGCCCTAGTCCCGGTCAACGGATGGGATCGAGTGGAATGATCCGATCCACTCCTACTGTGATAATGGGAGAAGCGGGCGGAGTGAGAACTATGATATGGTCTCAGCCACCACTGAACGTGGCTCCGCCGTTACTGGATCCCCAGTTGCACGGTTCCACGTCCAACTGGAGCACCGGTAGCGGAGCGAGTTCCACGTGCTCCAATCCCGAAGAGAACGCAGCCCAGATGCTCCTGAACCTCGGCCAGGAGAGAGAAAGACCTGCGGCCGGCAAGATCGTGACGGCCGCAGGCACCGTTCGAAGTGCGCCAGGCGTCACCTCTCCCCTATCTCATTTTAATAACGTGCCCTTGAACATGGAAAGACTGTGGGCGGGAGACATAAGTCAGTTGCCAGCCAACCAACAAATGCACGCCCTCAACCTCACGTCCACCACTTTGGCACCGACGTCTCTTATGTATGTCGGTTCGAAGATAGACGCGAGGTCGCTGGGCACCACGGACCCGTCGACGACCAATATCTTCGGGGGCGCAGTGACGGCCGAACAAACGACGGAAGAGGAAGAGCAGCCGATGATATGCATGATATGCGAAGACAAAGCGACAGGTCTCCACTACGGCATCATCACGTGCGAGGGATGCAAAGGTTTCTTCAAAAGGACGGTTCAGAACAGGAGGGTGTACACGTGCGTCGCCGATGGGAACTGCGAGATCACGAAGGCGCAACGTAACCGATGCCAGTACTGCCGGTTCAAGAAATGCATCGAGCAGGGCATGGTGCTCCAAGGTAAGATTTTATCAGCAACGGCCGATTTCATTGAGTAATTAGTTAGAGTTAATGTTGCAACGTGTACACTTGCACTTGGTATGTGGGCAGCGGTGGTCGGTAGTCCGTCGGTGTAATACATAACATGTTGTATAAAATGCTATACGCGCTGAACTTCCACGGAGCCATTGTCAGCAACCTTATAGCGCAAATGTGCAATGAGGACGTTGCTTTATTTTCTGAATGCTTGTTTCATTACGACTTTGACCTTCTCCGTTAATATGCGTGCCTCAGTCGTCGTGTAGGCGTTTTTTTTTCTTCTTTTTTCCGTGTTAGTGCATAAAAAGCGAACGAATCTAAGCATCTTGGCACATGTAACGTTTTTTTTAAGGATTTTGCTTGATTTATCTCAACGCCTTCGAGGAAGAGACTTGTAAATTATCGTTCAAGTTACGTTTAAACTTCCGGTCTTTTCCTTTGTCAAATGATAGGCACACTATTAAATTTAAATTGGACGTGAAGACGTATTTGCCCCTAGATAATAATTCCTGGTGGTCATTATTTAGTTATTGAATACGTAACGTGGCATTTTCAGCGGTTCGGGAAGATCGGATGCCGGGGGGTCGTAACAGCGGTGCCGTTTACAACTTGTACAAAGTCAAATACAAGAAACACAAGAAGTCGACCAATAAACAGCAGCAGGCTCAACAGAAATCCACCGGAATGGACAAAGGGGGCACGGCGACTCCCGTGGGAGCCACGGTCCTCCAACTGAAGAGCGAAGTCCTCCAGTTGAAGAGCGAGCACGCCATGGGAGGTGCGGGAGGAATGGGTGGAGGGACGGGTAGCGGCAGCACCGCTGGCGGAGGCGGCGCCCTACCTCAACTAGGAAACGGCACTATCCTAAAGACTGCTCTGACGAACCCCAGCGAGGTGGTGCACCTCCGCCAGAGGCTCGACAGCGCCGTAAGCAGCTCCAGGGATCGTCACTTCTCGATCGAATACACTCACTCTATGATTCAAACGTTGATCGATTGCGACGAGTTCCAGGACATCGCGACGCTTCAGAATCTCGACGATCTTCTCGATCACAAGTCGGATCTGAGCGAGAAACTTTGTCAAATCGGCGATTCGATAGTATACAAGCTGGTGCAATGGACGAAACGGCTGCCCTTCTATCTGGAACTTCCGGTCGAGGTGCACACCCGTCTCTTGACGCACAAGTGGCACGAGCTACTCGTGCTTACTACGTCAGCATATCAGGCCATCCATGGACCTCAGAAGACTGTGCCTTCGCCGTCTGAAACCACCACCGCGGAACAACTCGCGGGGGGCATCCTAGAGCCAGACTTTACGCAAGAGGTAAGTTGTTCTCCTTTAGAACTCCCGAAATCTTGCGAGCTTCCTAACTCCCCTTAAACCATGAGGCTTACATGCCCAACAAAACTTTTTACTACTTTCAGGTGAATAAGAACTTGTGTACTTTACAAAACTGTCTGACGTCAATGATGGGCAGGCCCATCACGATGGACCAGCTGCGTCAAGATGTCGGGCTCATGGTCGAAAAAATTACACACGTCACGATGATGTTTCGACGGATCAAACTGACGATGGAGGAGTATGTGTGCCTTAAAGTCATAACCATGTTAAATCAAGGTGAGATTAAGGACATACACACCCACCACCACTCATCCCCCTTAATAAACGTCTTAAGTAATACAATAGTACAAGGGAATTTTACAAAGGCAGCAGCTAATAATGTAAATTTATTGCATAGACATTTGTGTTATGGTTTTTGAACGAATTGCAGTACCTATCGGACCCTAAATGATAATTTTAATTGCTGCACTGACACCGATCTAACCTTGGCAGATAGTGTTTTCATTAACTTAAAAAACTAGAAGTTAATTAATCAAATACACATTCAGAATTTCAAAAATATACTCAAGTATCAGGCGGAAGGTCATACTAAATCACTACTAGTATTTTTAACGAATTAATTGCGCTGGAGGTCAGGTGACCTCGTTTCTTCTTTAAAATTTTTGAAAAACCTCCGCACACTCAACGAACTGATGTAGTCTTAGGTACTAACGTCAAGTTTTGGACTAGAACATTTACTTACGCTTAATACTAATTCGACAGGGCGGCCCGGAATTAATATTAGTAATATGGAATTGGAAGGGATCCAGGAGAGATACATGACCTGTCTGAGAGCATACACCCAGCATGTTTATCCTGATCAACCCACCAGGTTTCAAGAATTGCTCTTTAGGTTACCAGAGGTAAGAAAAGGTTTTTTATTGTTTTTGTGCGGGTGTGAAGTGCGAAATTTGCCATTGATCCCAGAAACAGAACATGTCTCCTAGGTCAGAATTTCAACGTGACTTTGTGTCCAAATTCAGTTGGTGCATTTTTAATTGCTTCTGTCTTGAGTAATTAGTAAACTTTCGAAAATCAAATGGACATGTGGTTATTTGATGGGCAATGCCAAAGTTAATGACCTTAGCAATATTTTAATGACTTCGTTATTCTTACCTCAATAATAATAACAACTACAAGTTTCAAAATTAATTGGAGAAAAACATCCAAACTTTGCATGTACGGTACCGCGAAGCTTTAGCACATCGCGGAACTGTTTGTCGCACCTTCTGTCGAGTTAGCAGAACAGTTACGAACGGTTCGTCTCCGGTCGTCACACGACGGCAATGTTGCCATAGGCTCGGAGTTTTTCAATTTTTTCAAAAAAAATGCTTGAGTAAAATATTGCAATTGTTGCTTTTCAAATGTCACTACTGTTCTTCTAGTTTTGCGACACCTGTTTTTATTTCTTCTTTCTTTTGTTTTTACTAAATTCGACAATCAAACGTTTGTGTGAATCGGTAAATTTCAATTAATAAAGCGTCAGTGGAGATCTGACATCATTAGGCAATCGATCTCTTAACGAAGATGACGTAACGTTCCTGAATACGTCACATCGATATCGACGCGAACGCAGTTGAGATTGTTTGTCTTCTGTTTTTAATAAACGACAGTTAATTTTACCATTTTGCAGGTGCAGTCCGCTGCGGCACTTCTACTAGAAAGTAAAATGTTCTATGTTCCTTTTCTTCTCAACTCTGCGATCCAGAGATAGTATCAAGACTTATGCTCGACATGAGAAAAGATAGGGTCTCCTGAAGTTCCTGGCTTTATTATTGTAAATATCGAGACATAGAGATTTTTATCAGGGACTTCGGGAGCCAAACAAATGAATACAAACAAAAAAACAAAAACCGTTCACACGATAGTGAAAAAGTTAACTATTACACATGATACAAAGGCAAGGTGCTCTTAAATTCCTTTAGTCTATTTGAGATGAAAAAAAAAAAGTATAACGGCTTCAGAAACAAGAAAAAACAAATGCTTGTGTCAAGCGTTATGGCAAGTGTATATTTAAGCTTTAAGAAGAGATGTAATTTTTAATATGAAAGATGATATTGTTGAAGTCTCGTCGGTTTTTCTTTGTTGTGGTTTTCGAACTCGGCCAAGTATTCAAACGACAAAATTATCGTTGTTAGGTAATTTTTAATTATACTTATAAGTAATTATACATATAATTGATAAGGAATCCTTTTCTCTATAAATAAATATTTATTTCTATGCAGATATGCGCGGCGTGGTCGTAATAAAACAATAGAAG
>NW_020438923.1:1880413-1886668 GCF_000699045.2 Agrilus planipennis
TCGAATCGTTTGCATACTTCGTCGATGGTGAAAACACCCGAACTTTTTGTAACAAAGACTATTTATTATTATTAATAATTATAATTATTATTGAATTGCGACTTTCGACACGCTCCTGGAGGTGTAATAGTTAATGTCTCTGAGTTACCACTTTGTCGTATAATCTAGATAATTGTTGGATTATTTCCAAAACGTTAAGTCTGAGTATGTTGCCTTTTACTGGTACCAAACGGTGGCATTACTGAACATTTTAAGACTGCTTCGCTATCAACACTGCCAGCAGACTTCGCAACAACTACCCCCTCCCCATTCCCATCCCCACCCTTTCATCCCTTACTCCCCAAAAACCCCAGGTTCAGTACAGGTATACATGTACTGAGTGAAATAATCTGATAAACTATTTGAACCGAAAATGTCCCTCATTCTAAACAAAAGAACATTAAAAAAATTGATTCACTTATTTTTGTAATTGTTTTTTTTTACGTACGACTTCAAAACAGTTGCTTGCAATATTCATTTGTTTAAGCATCTTTTAACAATAGAACAACAAACGGTTGTTTCTTTTTTGTTTTATTTAGACATTAAAAAAAATCTTATACTTGAAAATTAATTGAAACTAATTCGGTTCATATAGTTTTCTCAGGTTTTTGAGGATTATTATCACGAGTTGAAGTTGTTGCGAAAATTAGTGTTTGAAGTACGTTTTACGATAAAAAAAATACTAATTAATTAATAAAACTGCCAGAACGAATGTCTTTTATAATATTATATGTATATCGTTTATACGTGCGCGATTTTTTAATGGTATTTTACTTTCTAGTCCAAAAAAAGGAAACGAAAAACATTTTCATGAAATCGTAAAAAAACCATCGTCATCCAAAAATGTAAATTGTACATTTGCAGAGAGTTCAATAATAGTGTGTTACCCATTATCCCACCATTAGAATAAAAATCATTTATACTATTAAATAGTAAACGAAAAATAACGATAACATTGCCCTCTTTCGTATTATCTACGCTTTTTATCAGACAGTCATTAAATGTACAGTGCCGTACTTACAAAAAAAAAATCATTTCCATCTAAATTAAAAAGTTATAAGGCTGAAATGTACAAGTATCACTTAATGTCCTACATAAAATCAATTATTTCATTAATTCATTTTTTTCTGTAAGTCAATTAAATTGTCTTTTGATTGAGAGTTACTCTAGAAACTGCCATTAAAATACCTCATTATATATTTAAAATTCGATCGTTTTTACCTTATCATTGTCCAAAGTAAATTCCAATAACAACTACGTACCTAATCAAGAGATAAAGCATTTTACGTAACGACTTTTCGAATATAAACTAAGGGATAAATGTTTGATGATATGAAAGTCATTGGAATCATTTTAAACTATAAGAAGTATCCATCCAACTGTTTAATTAGTTTTAATTATACTTATGAACAAAATTGGTACTTATTACTGCCAAAGAGATAAACTGATTCGTTACTCGTAGATTATATTTCATTTTCAAATGCACAAACAGAAATGAAAAGCAAAAAAGTTTGAAGTAGCTACTTCATGAATGAAAATATTCTCAATTTTTTTGGGAATTTATTGATGGCTAATTAGTTCTTTTAGAAAACTGTCACATAAGGTGGTGATACTTTGCTGAAATTTTTGAATAATAATCGTATTTGTGTCTAACATGGGAAGTTCTGAAAGAAATTTGCATTTAGAAAGGTAATGAATAATAATGAGATTGACTTGTTCTTTTTTGAAAGAGGAAAAGGAAAATAATTTTAGGGAAAAACTAATGGTTACCATTCTGCGTCACTTTTCGAATACATTCATTCCAAATGTGTATTTGTTTTTCATACTTTAGTATAATTAATGAAAAGTTCAGTACTGCCATTCGTTCTTTTTTATAACAATCTATACAGAGTAGATTAGTAAATAGAGTTACATTTTTTTTATTTCTACGAATTTGTTAATCATATTACGTGGTAAATGTGAAAGTGATACTGCTACTACTTCAACCTGAATATAAATAAACACAACACATCCACACAAAACACAAAAAAAAAACGTGTCATTTTGGTGTTCTTTCGCAATGGCAGCAGCAGCCAGTATACAACTGAAGTTACCAGTGCTACCAAGAGTTGTACCTTCTTGTACAATGTAGTTGTTCCTTTTTTTTAATTTCTTCTTTTGTTTTCATTATTGAAAAATCATTACAACAGATTATTTGGCAAAAGTGTTTTTTAAGACTAATTTTCCTGTATATAAATTTGCCGTTTAGCTAAAGTATGTAATAATTTTTGTAATTATGTTAATATGTAAATATACACCCATGAAAATTTAGAGCTGTCTCAGTTGCTTGGTTCGACAAGCACAAGGGGAAACTTTGCAACATAAAAATAATAGACTCCTATGTTGAGATCAGGTAAATGCCGACAGGTTTTGCTAAATTCTGAAATATATCTACAACGTTCTACAGTCAACATTTTTAATCCAATTTTCCTTCAGAAGCACTGACTTGGAAAGGAGCCCCAGTTGCCTTGTAGAGTACCTACTGTCAATTAAAACAACTAAGACTACTTCGGGTATACAATACAAATAATAAGTCTGCTGTATGCAAGACAAATCGATTAAAATAACAAATGTAGGTACAGTAATTAAATTTTTAAGGGGGCCCACTAACCTCTCTCTTCGAAGTGACAATCCATGAAAATATTCACAAAACACAAAAATATAACATGAAAGCACCTCCTGTTTTCTATTTTAAACTAATTAAACAAAGAATAGNAGTCTCCTAGGAATATGTAGTTGGTATCTGGCACTTGGCCCCCTTGACGAAATAACTCTTCTAGGTCATAAAACTAAAATCAATTTAATTAGAAGCTATTAGAACTCACTGTTAAGAGGTGTACCTGCCCATGAATATCACCACAAACGGTAACAGGAGTGGAGACAGGTTGCACATTAGATTCTTCTAGTAATAATTCAGCAACGATATCGCACAGCTTTTTTAGGTCGTTTTCGGGAAGATATTTGCAATCCCTTGCTATTTCTATCCATTCGTCTAGTTCAGACATTTGTTTAAAAAGCATAAAACTAATGTAAATAGTATAAATAATAGGTTAGAAACAAGAATATCTATGAATCAAGCAGCAATGTCAAACGAAGTCTGTACTTGACATGCGCGATGCATGGCGGCCATCATGAAAATTATTTGAATTCAAATAAGCGCGAAAAAGAACGCGCGAAAAAGGGCGCACTTAAGAAAAACGCGCACAATAGATAATTTTAAGAATTTGACCAAAACAAGGTAAAAATGAGAATAACTGTTACGTAAATAGCACGGAGTACCTAACAGAATAAGTAAACTATAGTTTTAAATACATTTACACATCGAATTGCTAATAATATTCTCATTTTTTATTTAAATTGCAAAGTTTATTTACTTTATTGTATTTACACCTCTAAAATTTGTTGTAATGAACGTTATGTATTAAAAATAGAACTTCAAATTACATTTCGCGTTAATTATATCTTTAAAATTGAAAATAAAATTGTCTACTCAACTTAAAACGCGCATTTATTAAGCCATTCGAAAAACACTTGTATGAAAAAAATAGTTAGCTATTAAAGCTATTATTTTAATTGAACAATTTGTTTATAAACAATTCTAAATGCGATACACTACGTCAGTAACAAGATCTAATAATTGATTATGTAATTATTGACATACTAGCCTATTTTTGCGTAATTTCTTGTGTGTTTAAGTTGTTATAATTTTATTTTGATTAAAACGTTAGGTATGTGTAATAAAAGGTCTCTGCTGAATATCGGTTCAAATGAAAAGATGATAACCCTTACGAATTGATATCGATTTTATACCTGATTGGTCCAATAAAGATCTGACTTTATTTAGTTCCACAAAAATACCTATTTATATTTATAATTAGCATCAGTGATACTGTCGTAAATGTTTTTTTTCTATTTAGTGATCTATTTAGCATTTGGGTCATTTCAGGTAAATTTGAACACGAAACGCAAATAAGTTTTTTCAGGGAATTCCCACATACCATTCGGTCTCATCGTCGGGTCATATTTCTGGGAATCCTACACCTACACGCCAAATATTTACGGTTCCTTTTAATTTTGCAGCTAATCGTAAGTTAACGTCACTTTTATTGTATAGGTCTGTCACAGAGATTGTTTATTCTGATCTTTATTTCGTACAAAATTATGTGTGTATGTTCTTTTGGCAGCATCTTTGAATACAATAGAAAACAATTTTTTATTATTTGTGTTGTATTTTTTATGTAGTGAACTGTATTTCTTTTGTAATATTATTGTTAATGTTGTTTTGGCACACATGTAATAGATGTGAGCAATGTACAGGTCGGCGGGATTACTTATCGGCATTTCGCAGAATTAATCGGGTTATTGTTTAGACTCTCTGCAGANATCAGACAGTCATTAAATGTACAGTGCCGTACTTACAAAAAAAAAATCATTTCCATCTAAATTAAAAAGTTATAAGGCTGAAATGTACAAGTATCACTTAATGTCCTACATAAAATCAATTATTTCATTAATTCATTTTTTTCTGTAAGTCAATTAAATTGTCTTTTGATTGAGAGTTACTCTAGAAACTGCCATTAAAATACCTCATTATATATTTAAAATTCGATCGTTTTTACCTTATCATTGTCCAAAGTAAATTCCAATAACAACTACGTACCTAATCAAGAGATAAAGCATTTTACGTAACGACTTTTCGAATATAAACTAAGGGATAAATGTTTGATGATATGAAAGTCATTGGAATCATTTTAAACTATAAGAAGTATCCATCCAACTGTTTAATTAGTTTTAATTATACTTATGAACAAAATTGGTACTTATTACTGCCAAAGAGATAAACTGATTCGTTACTCGTAGATTATATTTCATTTTCAAATGCACAAACAGAAATGAAAAGCAAAAAAGTTTGAAGTAGCTACTTCATGAATGAAAATATTCTCAATTTTTTTGGGAATTTATTGATGGCTAATTAGTTCTTTTAGAAAACTGTCACATAAGGTGGTGATACTTTGCTGAAATTTTTGAATAATAATCGTATTTGTGTCTAACATGGGAAGTTCTGAAAGAAATTTGCATTTAGAAAGGTAATGAATAATAATGAGATTGACTTGTTCTTTTTTGAAAGAGGAAAAGGAAAATAATTTTAGGGAAAAACTAATGGTTACCATTCTGCGTCACTTTTCGAATACATTCATTCCAAATGTGTATTTGTTTTTCATACTTTAGTATAATTAATGAAAAGTTCAGTACTGCCATTCGTTCTTTTTTATAACAATCTATACAGAGTAGATTAGTAAATAGAGTTACATTTTTTTTATTTCTACGAATTTGTTAATCATATTACGTGGTAAATGTGAAAGTGATACTGCTACTACTTCAACCTGAATATAAATAAACACAACACATCCACACAAAACACAAAAAAAAAACGTGTCATTTTGGTGTTCTTTCGCAATGGCAGCAGCAGCCAGTATACAACTGAAGTTACCAGTGCTACCAAGAGTTGTACCTTCTTGTACAATGTAGTTGTTCCTTTTTTTTAATTTCTTCTTTTGTTTTCATTATTGAAAAATCATTACAACAGATTATTTGGCAAAAGTGTTTTTTAAGACTAATTTTCCTGTATATAAATTTGCCGTTTAGCTAAAGTATGTAATAATTTTTGTAATTATGTTAATATGTAAATATACACCCATGAAAATTTAGAGCTGTCTCAGTTGCTTGGTTCGACAAGCACAAGGGGAAACTTTGCAACATAAAAATAATAGACTCCTATGTTGAGATCAGGTAAATGCCGACAGGTTTTGCTAAATTCTGAAATATATCTACAACGTTCTACAGTCAACATTTTTAATCCAATTTTCCTTCAGAAGCACTGACTTGGAAAGGAGCCCCAGTTGCCTTGTAGAGTACCTACTGTCAATTAAAACAACTAAGACTACTTCGGGTATACAATACAAATAATAAGTCTGCTGTATGCAAGACAAATCGATTAAAATAACAAATGTAGGTACAGTAATTAAATTTTTAAGGGGGCCCACTAACCTCTCTCTTCGAAGTGACAATCCATGAAAATATTCACAAAACACAAAAATATAACATGAAAGCACCTCCTGTTTTCTATTTTAAACTAATTAAACAAAGAATAGACTAATTAAACAAAGGACTGTAGTA
>NW_020438923.1:1888966-1900656 GCF_000699045.2 Agrilus planipennis
AAAAAATATCAGAACTGATGTATAAAATAACATTAAGTAACAGCCTATATACTCTGAGCTGGAAACATTAAGTAATTATTTGTTCTATAAAAAAAACTAATCAATTAATAACTATTTTAGAGATAAAATAAACATAAAAGTGATTAAGTTTAAATGTTTATTTAATAGAAAACAAGGAAAAGACAGCTATTATAAGTTCATTATTTTATTTGAGATTGAATAATTTATTTAATATTAAAAAAAAAGTTAAATTAAAGGAAATAGGGTGTAACTGTTCTATTTGGAATGACTCTGTCTGAATCAGGCACTGCATTAAAAAGTTTGGCTTCAGCTTTGTCTGCTGCTTGAAACTCCAAAATACTGGCAATATTCCCACAACGATAACAATAATTTGGGGCTGACCATATTGTAATCAGCTTGTCATCAAACATGTACTTGTATCCTGTAATTATAAAACTAAATAACAGTCCTAAAGACAGGTTTGCTACCCCATTTACCTTCATGAACCAACTGATGTGCTCTGCATATCAAAGTAAGAGAATTTATATGCATAAAATCATGAGTTACTTTAGCACCAAACAGATACCCAGCACCACGGGGACTTGTAGCCCTAAAATCATCATATTAGTTGTCACAGAGCAATTTTACTACTTATTGAATTGCCTACCAATTTTCAATCTCCTCTGGATCAGACCAAACAAGGTCACAAAAGGCACCCTTGTGTGGTATTTCTTGATTTCTCTCTAGACATCTTATTTGGTCAACAGTTTTTATTTCAGGACTAAGACCCCCATGAACACATAGTATTTTTTCATCTATTAACTAAAACACAACCAAAATGATGTTACTGAAATAAAGGACTGTTTGAAATAAATAAGTTACTCACAGCTGCAACAGTCAGAAGATCAAATACATTGCAGCAATACTTCCATGCATTTACATTCCCATACTTGCTCAAACATTCATCGTAAAAGCCATAAACTTGGGTAATTTGCCTGCTTTCATGGTTGCCTCTTAAAAGCGTTATTTTGTTTGGATATTTAGCTTTCAGCGTTAGTAATCTTGTGAACGTTTCTAAACTGTAGTAGCCCCTATCGACAAAGTCTCCTAGGAATATGTAGTTGGTATCTGGCACTTGGCCCCCTTGACGAAATAACTCTTCTAGGTCATAAAACTAAAATCAATTTAATTAGAAGCTATTAGAACTCACTGTTAAGAGGTGTACCTGCCCATGAATATCACCACAAACGGTAACAGGAGTGGAGACAGGTTGCACATTAGATTCTTCTAGTAATAATTCAGCAACGATATCGCACAGCTTTTTTAGGTCGTTTTCGGGAAGATATTTGCAATCCCTTGCTATTTCTATCCATTCGTCTAGTTCAGACATTTGTTTAAAAAGCATAAAACTAATGTAAATAGTATAAATAATAGGTTAGAAACAAGAATATCTATGAATCAAGCAGCAATGTCAAACGAAGTCTGTACTTGACATGCGCGATGCATGGCGGCCATCATGAAAATTATTTGAATTCAAATAAGCGCGAAAAAGAACGCGCGAAAAAGGGCGCACTTAAGAAAAACGCGCACAATAGATAATTTTAAGAATTTGACCAAAACAAGGTAAAAATGAGAATAACTGTTACGTAAATAGCACGGAGTACCTAACAGAATAAGTAAACTATAGTTTTAAATACATTTACACATCGAATTGCTAATAATATTCTCATTTTTTATTTAAATTGCAAAGTTTATTTACTTTATTGTATTTACACCTCTAAAATTTGTTGTAATGAACGTTATGTATTAAAAATAGAACTTCAAATTACATTTCGCGTTAATTATATCTTTAAAATTGAAAATAAAATTGTCTACTCAACTTAAAACGCGCATTTATTAAGCCATTCGAAAAACACTTGTATGAAAAAAATAGTTAGCTATTAAAGCTATTATTTTAATTGAACAATTTGTTTATAAACAATTCTAAATGCGATACACTACGTCAGTAACAAGATCTAATAATTGATTATGTAATTATTGACATACTAGCCTATTTTTGCGTAATTTCTTGTGTGTTTAAGTTGTTATAATTTTATTTTGATTAAAACGTTAGGTATGTGTAATAAAAGGTCTCTGCTGAATATCGGTTCAAATGAAAAGATGATAACCCTTACGAATTGATATCGATTTTATACCTGATTGGTCCAATAAAGATCTGACTTTATTTAGTTCCACAAAAATACCTATTTATATTTATAATTAGCATCAGTGATACTGTCGTAAATGTTTTTTTTCTATTTAGTGATCTATTTAGCATTTGGGTCATTTCAGGTAAATTTGAACACGAAACGCAAATAAGTTTTTTCAGGGAATTCCCACATACCATTCGGTCTCATCGTCGGGTCATATTTCTGGGAATCCTACACCTACACGCCAAATATTTACGGTTCCTTTTAATTTTGCAGCTAATCGTAAGTTAACGTCACTTTTATTGTATAGGTCTGTCACAGAGATTGTTTATTCTGATCTTTATTTCGTACAAAATTATGTGTGTATGTTCTTTTGGCAGCATCTTTGAATACAATAGAAAACAATTTTTTATTATTTGTGTTGTATTTTTTATGTAGTGAACTGTATTTCTTTTGTAATATTATTGTTAATGTTGTTTTGGCACACATGTAATAGATGTGAGCAATGTACAGGTCGGCGGGATTACTTATCGGCATTTCGCAGAATTAATCGGGTTATTGTTTAGACTCTCTGCAGACCTGTATATTGTAAAAGTGTGCACACGGCATATATATTGTCCTTGAAACGCTGTTCAAAAATTGTATTGTTCTTTTATATATCATCATTCTAAGTTCTTCAATAAAGCAGTTCAGTTGAAGTCTGGTCGAATCATTTGAAGGAGGAAGGAATGTATTATAACATTTGGTAGTAGTTTTTGCTATTATTAAGTGTTTATAGACAAAATAGCTTGGATTATTACGGAGTTGTACGGCAATTTTTTCCAAAGATGAGAATTCTCTAGAACGTTTTTGCTGTCTGTTAGTAAACAAGTAAATTTTTTGCAAATGATAACACCAAGAAGCTTGTTATGTGTTGAAGAGGTGTATTTTACAGTTAATTCCTTATGGTATACCCTCGGACATTAACTTTAATTATTCATAAATTTCTAAAGTACATAGTTATGGAAAAATTAACTGTTTGCAGTAAACAACAAGGTTTTTTGTTGTTTTTGGGTAATTTGGCGTTTCTGGTAGTGAATCGCCCTAATTGAAGCCAAAGCGCAAAACTGATGAAGCAAATTATGCAATTATCTATAGCAATATTACGGATTTAAATAAATTTCATCAAAGTGTGATAAGAATAACTGACAGATACCAATGCGACCTGCAGATTAAAATATACATAATCAAATGTTGAGTAATTTAGTCAACACAGTTTTTTTTTTTAATAAGAGTGTGACAAGCTGTAGAATGCGACGATGTTTTACTGTCGTGTGACAGAGATAGAAAGACGCTTGTCAGTTGTTTATTATACTGTTTCATACCGGTTGAGATAATATTTGTGTATAAAAGTATCATCATTCCGCGTTGCTGTATTATTTTGTTGCTAGATTTCGAAGTGTTCGTATGTCCATTGAGGGTGTATTTCGTTAGCGTTTTGTTTAAAGTGTTGTGTCTAATAAAGGAAGAAGGATGTATACGAATCCTTTGGGTCGTAAACATTGTAAAATACGTCATGTAATTGACAAACTTTTGCATATCGAACACGACAAAAACTTTTGTCCAAGAAATATCTCCAAGGAGTCGGCAAGGAATAATAACGCCGATTCGAAGGGAAATTCGCAAAGGAGCAGGAAGACTAATTCATGGAAAGACTGAAAAATTACGAAGACCAGGCTTTACATGCCAGGATTTAAGTCATGGTGAGTGATTTTCCTATATTAGGAGTCAAAAAATTATGAATATTTAATTCATTTACTGATTAAATTTAATTCATTTACTCATTTTTATCGTCAGATTCTTTTATAAAGACTTACACAGTAGCTTTATCTCCTTTATTTCTTGACATTGGGCTTTACGTAATTATTGTGTTTCACCTTGAACTTGTAAACCGTTTTTAGAAAAAAAGTTTCACGATTAATTGCTACATACATACTGGAATTTTGAATTAAATTATTCACATTTAAAGTGTATTAACAACCAGTTCTTTCTATTGTTAGTTTTATTCACGGTGTTATTGCGTAATTAATATATTATTTCAGTTCATTTTGGAATTAACAAAATATATTTCATTTGTTTCAGGTTTTTTCACAACAAATGTGGGACTAAATTAGAAGGCAAAAAGGAATTATTGCACTGCGGAATTCTATAGAAAAATTGCTTTATTGTACAGTGTGATTTTATGAATAAAAAAATGTTTTTTTTTTAAATAATTGTTCAGTATTATAGTAAAGCTTCGTATAGTGGTGTAATATATATAATTGGAATAGCAGCATAGTATAAGTTAGTTAATAAAAAAAATTTTATCGAACAAACTGTGAGGCTAATGAATAGTCAACTCTTATTATAAGCTCAAGTATCAGCTTATCAATAAAATACATATGCAGTACAAATGTATGATTGTAATTTTTTACCTACTATAAAACGTAATTTATTTTGTGATTTGAATAAAGAAATATTTTTATAATTTTTAAAAGTTTTATTTTATTAATCAATCAAATGTGTGATAAAAATTGTGTCACTTGTGCCCACGTGAAATACTTTTTGATACAAAATCATTTGTCATAATCAATTTAAGCTTAATTAATTATCGCTTGATATTGATAAAAAAATAATGAACAATTTGGAAACTCGAGTCTTAATTACGTAGTTAATGATATTATGAAACTGACTGCTACGTTCTCTTCAATAAATGATTAATTAATTAATAAATACATATAAACAGGATGCAAAATTTAATTAGGCACAATGAGAAGATAATTAATTAGAATGCAATAGCATCGATGGCAACAGATTACCTGCTAGAAGATTAAAAAAGTTGTAGTTAATTGCTTGTCAATCATTTAAAAAAAATTTCGACAAATAAGCATGTGCTTTCAACTTTAGAATTGAGCTTTTTGAACGCGCCTCGTATATCAACTCTTTTTGGCATCTGAAGCCGTTTTGCTTCTTGAACTAATCTCGTATGTAATAAAATATAACGAGAGAATGCCCTAAGGTCAAAGAAGGTGAGAATCCTTTCTCTTTTTGCTATTTTTGAACACGACCAACCATGTATGAATGTAGATAAAGAATATAATTTTGTAGTCTGCTTTTGTTTTATTATAATGCAACGTGACGGATTTTATGGTTATCGAAATAAATTAATAGTTATAATTAGATGAAATTAATAAGAACTGGGAGGTAATTGCACCTGAGTTAGATTAGACTGTTTATTGTGAGTGATATTGATGAGTACTTTTTTTGTTGGTGATAAACTGATAAGAAGAGTTTGTTAGTGTTTTATATAAACCAAATGGTAGGTATAATTTGATGTGTTTGTACGAAGTTTGTTTGAACTTTTTCCAGGTAAATATTCCTGGATTTCTTTATTATCCCTACCGTGGATTGAAACGTTTTTTGTAAATAAATTCAGGAACATTTATCTGAAAAATGTACACAATTTCTTATGTATAACATAATTCATGTATTTGTGTTTGTTCGTTATTCTGTATCAACTTGTAGCTATTTAATTACAACGAACTGATAAGGGTGAATTTAAAATCTGAAGCATTATGAACACTTATTACAATTACAAAAAAATTCATTTTTATACATGATGCGACCAAAAAATGCTTACATTGTTTTAGATACGATTTGCCCTTACGATTAATTTTATTGATAAGTACGTTATCGTTTAATTACCTACATCTGACATCTTCCATTTTAATTTATTTAGGGGATTTACCACAGGCCGAAGAGTACCAATATTCATCAAGGTAAGTTAGATAAAATTGTTTTTACGTATGAAAATGGGAAGGAAATTTTACGTGTTTTTAATTTCCCGAGTTGGATAAATAATGTATTTACAGTTATGTCTTCCACGCATTTTTGCGAATTAACTTAATTGACCTTAATTGAAACTGGCGAAATGACGTTGTATGATGATTCCCATGAATTATGTCGCACTTGACGTAGCTGGTATTTCTTAGAACAGGCTATAGATTTTAATTAACATGATCGGTTTTCTTTCTCGTACTTTACACGATAATTGGATCCAAATGGAACTTCTCTATAATTACTTTTAAGTAATAAGTGTCTACCAATACAAATATGTTTTCGCGTGGATATTGTTTTGTTAATTATTATCCAATCCTTTAGTTAATGTGTAGGTAGGACACAATAAACATAACGTCAGCAGTTTCTCGTCACCATTATCAAATGCAGATCTTACATTTGCGTAAGCAGTACGAGTTTTGTTAAAGAGAAAACGCATGTAAAATTATTGTGAACTAGGAATTTACATTTATGCAGATTTTTTAATTATGTACCTGATAATCACTGGTTGTTTTTTTGACGTTATAATTGAAATTAATTACTCATTGCATTTAGTATCTATACTTTATCAATTTACAAGAATTGTTTCTAGTTTTGACGTAGGCTGCACCTGATTTATATTAGGCTTAGGGTTCATGTATGTCCCGAATCAGAAAAGAATCACTTCAAGGGGGTTCCTGCCCTATTAATGCCCACGAGTTTGTTAATAAGGGGGAGAGTGGTCTAAGGAAATTTGACGTTCGTTATTTTTTTTAACTGCAGTTCGTAAAATTTTTCATTACTATAGAAAGTCATTATCATTATTGTTATTAATTATAAGTAATCGTTTATAAGGGGGGATAACTTTCGTGACGTAATATTTATTAGGGGGGTAGCTGACAGTGCTAGAAGCGAGGGGTTAATTTTTTAAGTACAGTGGAACTCGTTTATTATGACTCCGCCTATATTGACCAACCGTTTAATATGAAGTAATTGTAATGTTAAGTTTGGTTTTCATGTTAAATTCTCTATAGGAAAGTTTGGATATAATGACTCCGTTTAAAATGACATATCGTTTTTTATGACTGATTCTAAAGAAATCACATCCGGCTATAGTGACCCAAATGATTAATAATAACATTTTCGCTCATTTTTCTGACCCTTCTTATGTATATTGATATTACAATTCATCGTAATTTTTCTTTTTCTGTTAATAAATATATACAAATTGTAGTTTTTCTCTCTCTATTAAACTAAATAACTAACCAAAATAGAAAGTTGTTTATTTTCTAAGACTATGCTTAGTATGACGTGTTTGTCATTTTCCTTCGATGTCATTATAAGCGGATTCTACTGTATTAATATTTTGTACTTTTTTTTTTAGTTGACAAAACTAATAGACATTATTAAAAGGTACTCTGGTATATATACTAAAAATTTTGCAATATTTAGTAATGATGTAAAATCAATTAACGCATTATTCTCCATCTGAACAAAGTGATTTTTGTCTCAACTAGGAGACAATTATTATTTTAATGATAGAGGCTTGTTGTTAAGTGAATTATTTACGTCAATACTTTTATTACCTTGCAACTTATGTAATTATGATAAAACATGAAGTAAATGTGCACAATTAATGTTGAATAATTACTTGAAGAAGCGCTCTAACGATTAATTGATTGAAATTGAAAGAACGACTGATATTTATACCTAAAGTTTAATTAATTACATTAATAAATCAGTAACTGAATTTAATTTTTTTAATAATTTTGGGGTATCCAGCTGTATACGAACTTTGTACACAATTTTTGGTCCTTTTCTTGTTAATATTCTCAGACCAGACAAAAACTATTAAATTGATTTATTTTTTATCCGTCAAAAACTAAGAAAAAACTGTTCTAAAAAACGCATTATGCTATGCACGAATACAGTGGCGTAACTTAAGGAGTACTCTGAAATTGCTGTCCTATTTTTGTCCTAAAAACAGCTAAGGTGGTAAACAATAAAAGTCGCCCTTTAGTGTCGTCATCCCCTATTCACGCAACTGTCTGAATATTGTTAATAATCACAAATTACCAAGAAACAAATTATTTATTGTTTATTAGCAATGCTTAAGTTGTCATAGTTTTCTCATTTTCCTAAGAAAAAAAATGCGTCAAATGGTAATTATTGCTTTTGATGGAATACACTTAATTTACTTGTTTTGTTTAACGGGAACAAACATTCGTCTTCAAACGTATCATAAGTATTATTTTGACGTTAAAATATTCTTTACAGTAAAAAAAAAAATCATCGGCTAGTAGAGGGACTGTAAACATCTCGATAATTACTGAGAATGAAGTTGATTGGACGTGCCATCTACATTTGCATAATGTTTAATGTTTAACAATAATCTTCAAGTTTTTTGACCACTGCTATACTGAATAAAAAATATGTATCGTTAGTTGGTTTTGAAGCTAAAATACAATTACTAATAGCTACGTTATCGTCAATTCAAATATTTCACTTTAACAATAGATTGTTTAATTTTTAATTAGTCCGTTTGGTAGGTAATAGATATCTTTTATTTAAAAACATGAATAATTACAATTTTACTAATATACCTACTAATTATTATTATTTTTTGTGGAAGACGTGACTTTTGTAGCGTTTTTAGAGACATTTCTTTTAAATGACCTAAACTGCATACGTCATTTTGGTAATGTAATACATAAATTTACGTTTTTTTTACGTTTGTCATTAGCTGAACGAAAAGTTGTTAAACTTAACAGTTCGATTAAGAAAACATGGAAATAATCATAATTAAGCTACCGTCCGAGAATCTGCTGATCGGTTTTGAGTTGAAAAGATTGACGTCAAAAATACTTGCTGCAATTTTGTATTAATCAAATTTGGAATACTTTATATAATGTTATAAATATTGTTCGGATGGGGTTAGCCTTGTTTAACGTGTACAGTAAATGTAAGTAAACCACAAAATCCAAATGCGTTCTCAATTTCAATAATTAATAGCACCGCTGATTAATTTTGGTGGTGCCGCTTTATAATAATACTAATAATAATTAGTAGCAGAGAGGCTGATACCATCCGAACATATGGTCCTTCGAGCCGGATTCAGAGAAAACTCCGGAAACAAGTGTGAAGACGTTTAAATTGTGAACAAATATGTTAATGAAAACAAACTCGAAGTTTCGGTTTTAACCGGTGCAGAAGTGAATTTCGGGAAGTTCCAATTAATGTGACACAATTAGCAAAATAATATATTCATGAGTCACAAGTTTACGGCTTATTAGATTCCATCGGAATAATCAATAAATTACTTATTTCCTAGTTAAAAATTAATTTGTTAAAATCCATTCATTNCTCTGCAGACCTGTATATTGTAAAAGTGTGCACACGGCATATATATTGTCCTTGAAACGCTGTTCAAAAATTGTATTGTTCTTTTATATATCATCATTCTAAGTTCTTCAATAAAGCAGTTCAGTTGAAGTCTGGTCGAATCATTTGAAGGAGGAAGGAATGTATTATAACATTTGGTAGTAGTTTTTGCTATTATTAAGTGTTTATAGACAAAATAGCTTGGATTATTACGGAGTTGTACGGCAATTTTTTCCAAAGATGAGAATTCTCTAGAACGTTTTTGCTGTCTGTTAGTAAACAAGTAAATTTTTTGCAAATGATAACACCAAGAAGCTTGTTATGTGTTGAAGAGGTGTATTTTACAGTTAATTCCTTATGGTATACCCTCGGACATTAACTTTAATTATTCATAAATTTCTAAAGTACATAGTTATGGAAAAATTAACTGTTTGCAGTAAACAACAAGGTTTTTTGTTGTTTTTGGGTAATTTGGCGTTTCTGGTAGTGAATCGCCCTAATTGAAGCCAAAGCGCAAAACTGATGAAGCAAATTATGCAATTATCTATAGCAATATTACGGATTTAAATAAATTTCATCAAAGTGTGATAAGAATAACTGACAGATACCAATGCGACCTGCAGATTAAAATATACATAATCAAATGTTGAGTAATTTAGTCAACACAGTTTTTTTTTTTAATAAGAGTGTGACAAGCTGTAGAATGCGACGATGTTTTACTGTCGTGTGACAGAGATAGAAAGACGCTTGTCAGTTGTTTATTATACTGTTTCATACCGGTTGAGATAATATTTGTGTATAAAAGTATCATCATTCCGCGTTGCTGTATTATTTTGTTGCTAGATTTCGAAGTGTTCGTATGTCCATTGAGGGTGTATTTCGTTAGCGTTTTGTTTAAAGTGTTGTGTCTAATAAAGGAAGAAGGATGTATACGAATCCTTTGGGTCGTAAACATTGTAAAATACGTCATGTAATTGACAAACTTTTGCATATCGAACACGACAAAAACTTTTGTCCAAGAAATATCTCCAAGGAGTCGGCAAGGAATAATAACGCCGATTCGAAGGGAAATTCGCAAAGGAGCAGGAAGACTAATTCATGGAAAGACTGAAAAATTACGAAGACCAGGCTTTACATGCCAGGATTTAAGTCATGGTGAGTGATTTTCCTATATTAGGAGTCAAAAAATTATGAATATTTAATTCATTTACTGATTAAATTTAATTCATTTACTCATTTTTATCGTCAGATTCTTTTATAAAGACTTACACAGTAGCTTTATCTCCTTTATTTCTTGACATTGGGCTTTACGTAATTATTGTGTTTCACCTTGAACTTGTAAACCGTTTTTAGAAAAAAAGTTTCACGATTAATTGCTACATACATACTGGAATTTTGAATTAAATTATTCACATTTAAAGTGTATTAACAACCAGTTCTTTCTATTGTTAGTTTTATTCACGGTGTTATTGCGTAATTAATATATTATTTCAGTTCATTTTGGAATTAACAAAATATATTTCATTTGTTTCAGGTTTTTTCACAACAAATGTGGGACTAAATTAGAAGGCAAAAAGGAATTATTGCACTGCGGAATTCTATAGAAAAATTGCTTTATTGTACAGTGTGATTTTATGAATAAAAAAATGTTTTTTTTTTAAATAATTGTTCAGTATTATAGTAAAGCTTCGTATAGTGGTGTAATATATATAATTGGAATAGCAGCATAGTATAAGTTAGTTAATAAAAAAAATTTTATCGAACAAACTGTGAGGCTAATGAATAGTCAACTCTTATTATAAGCTCAAGTATCAGCTTATCAATAAAATACATATGCAGTACAAATGTATGATTGTAATTTTTTACCTACTATAAAACGTAATTTATTTTGTGATTTGAATAAAGAAATATTTTTATAATTTTTAAAAGTTTTATTTTATTAATCAATCAAATGTGTGATAAAAATTGTGTCACTTGTGCCCACGTGAAATACTTTTTGATACAAAATCATTTGTCATAATCAATTTAAGCTTAATTAATTATCGCTTGATATTGATAAAAAAATAATGAACAATTTGGAAACTCGAGTCTTAATTACGTAGTTAATGATATTATGAAACTGACTGCTACGTTCTCTTCAATAAATGATTAATTAATTAATAAATACATATAAACAGGATGCAAAATTTAATTAGGCACAATGAGAAGATAATTAATTAGAATGCAATAGCATCGATGGCAACAGATTACCTGCTAGAAGATTAAAAAAGTTGTAGTTAATTGCTT
>NW_020438923.1:1901520-1914676 GCF_000699045.2 Agrilus planipennis
ATATAGAGGGGCAAAAAATTAGTATGTTTAGATTTGCAGATGATTTAGCAGTATTAGTATCTATCGGGAAGGAGTTAGAGATAGCTTTAAATAAAATGGAAGCGGTATTGACAAAACAGTATTGTATGAAAATAAATAAAATTAAAACAAAAATACTGGCATGCAAGGGAAGAAAACGTAGGGAAAGATTAGAAGAAGTGGCTGATTTTAGGTATCTAGGAAGTCAGATAAGTATGTTTGGAACGCGGCGCTGTACTTGTGCGAAACATGGACGGTGGACCTTGCGGAAAAGAAAGGGTTGGAAGCGTTTGAAATGTTGAGGATACTGTGGATAGAGAGGGTAAGAAATGAAGAGGCATTATTATGAATAGGAGAACAGAGGACTCTATGGAAGTCAATAAAAAATAGGCGGGATAAGTTGGCAAGACACCAAACTGGAGTTAAAAGGGGTAGAGCTAGATCTAGATTAGATTACTGTTCGCAAATAGTTAACGATGTGGGATGTTCTAGTTTTAGGGAAATGCGAAATTTAGCTCAGGATAGGAAGGAGTGGAGGTACGTGTCCAACCAGTCTTAGGACTGACGACCTTATGATGATGATGACGAGCAATCTTTTTTCGTATCTACAACAAGAGGTTTCTTGTACATTGTAGAGAATAATACAACGGAAAGTTGCGAATTTCTCAAAAATTTAGTTATATGGATTAGTTTAACGCAATTTTCTGTAAAGGAATGAAAATAAATAATTTTAATGTTACCTAATGCGTGCCCTTTCTGTGAAAAATGAAAACAATCATATGTAATGTATGATATGTCAATGGCTTCTCTTTGTCGAAGAATGTGATTCCTGGGCGTATTAAAATATTTAATAAACGGTTGGATTATTACGGTAAAGTCTTCTTTTTGGTCATAGCGTCCGCTTGAGATCTAAAAATAGACACGTGGTCATAAGTTGTTATTAAGCAATGATTTTTCAAGTAATTTCTTGATTTATTACCAGAATTTCTTCCGCTTGTTGATACTTTCTCGTCATCTCCGAAAGTTCATCAACAGGGTCGCCTTTAGTTTTTCGATAACAGGTGCAGTAAAGCGAGTGCATTAGACGGCACATCAATGATCTCTTAAGCCTAACGCTAACGGTAACATCTAGCACGTAAAAGGGAAATCGTAAATTTTGACATTATTGCGTACTTATTGGTAGAGATTAAAAGCTACTTGCCTATTACGGGAATTAAATTTACAAATGTCCTAGGTAAATGGCGTTGTAAATAGTCCAATGCTTTACTCAGTTTTACCGCATGGTTGTACGGTGACCCCTTTTGGGCGTCAAAACATTGGGCCGAACACAAATCGTTAGCACCGAAGAAAACCGTAATCATTTTCCAATCATTGTTTATATCGATTTTATGATTTTTCCGTATCCTGTCTACCAAGATGTGCGCTTGCTTTAATGCGTCTGCATCAGCAGCAACAGGGAATCCTATGTTCAACCCTGAGTTAGGGGCGGTGAATTCCCCAATTCCCGTCGAATAGCCCGTTAGATTAGGGTTGAATTCTTTCAAAATGTTTGGCAGGGTGACGAATTGACGCCATGTACCATCACCTCCTGCAAGACGAAGCTATTGTAAGAAATTCAAAACTGTTTACGCATTTGCAATAACTTATTACCAATGCACCACGAGACACCCCTGCTTTCAATCATGTTACCCAAAGCAAAATCTTCCATTGCACCGTTTCCTGCTACTAAAGAGTCGCCCATTGCTGCCACCACGTCAATATCACCAGGTCGAAGCTTGTGGACGCTGGTTGGGCGGGTTGGTGACCTTCCAAACCTTGCGGCATTTTGGCACGGGAAAGAAAAAGATTCGGGGAATTCCCTTTGCTTTCTTACGCTACTGTTTGAGTATTGTAGAAATAATCGTTTTCGGGCTTCCTGAAAAATAAAACATAAACTGTTTTTCGCGTCGGTTTGAAGGCAGTATTTATTTTCAAAGTATTCGCTTCGTATTCATGTTTGTACATGTATAATAATTTATTTTTGGAATTGAAGCGGGTCATATGAAGTTATCAAATGGGTCACTCGGTGCCCCGCGGGTCATAGGTTGTCGGTGCCTTCTCCGGTGACTATTGATTTAAATTATATTCTTGGGAAACTTTTAATCTAATAAAATTAATTATTATCAAAGAACTAATTTTTCGAAATTTAAATAGTTATGAGTATCTATTAAAAGTAGCTTCCTTTTTCTCAATTGCAGTAGATTATTGTTGAAGAGCGGACGTAATGTCGCGTAGCGTCGGGGAAATCGTAAATAAATAGTTTTTAGGCAGTGAAAATACGTAATTAATTTATTCAGAATATACATATGTATTTATTTTTGTTGGAGGGAGGTGCCAGCACGTACACACTCAGCTTTCGTTGTTTCATTCAGAATTACAATTAATTGTAAGCATCATATAGGTAGTAAAATGGAAAGTTATAAATAGGACCGGCCAAAACTTATCATTAGCCTTTGACACTGGATTAATAAACAAACGCATGCGAGGGGTTTTTAGTAGTAGAGGCATCTTCTTTTAAATGATAATTATTAATTTATTTATTCATAACATTACCTGTAAAGTAATTTCAATCAAATCTTCGTAGGTTTTGTAGTTCGTCCGTTGCAAATTGGCCCATTGTAGCGACACGACAAAACAAACAAGTACAAATAATGTGACACAATTAGCAAAATAATATATTCATGAGTCACAAGTTTACGGCTTATTAGATTCCATCGGAATAATCAATAAATTACTTATTTCCTAGTTAAAAATTAATTTGTTAAAATCCATTCATTTAGACAAATTTATGAGTTTACGCATAATGTGTACGTTCTGTTCTGTTTCCAAATTGATGGATTCTAGAGAACCGCTAGAAAATTGAAATTGAATATCAAGGCTGTTATTTATATTACGAATGAAATTAACGGTAAAAATCCTTTTAGATGAAGTAATTCGTAGAAATCTAATAGATTATTAAAGTTCTTAAAATTCTACTGAATATGCAAACTGCCAAGTTAGTGTTAAATTATTATTAATATAACAATTTGCAGACAATTATTTATCTGCCTTTTTAATACTATTGTAGTTATAGTTATTTCATGAAGCAGTTATTCTTATGTTGCCATACATTTTTTTATTCCTCATTTATTTAATGAGCAATGCCATTATGTCTTTTGTTTTCTGAAACTGCAGATGCTTGATGGTTGCACTTCTTCGTACCTATATAACAAGTACTTACATTTGTTGTAGAATTTTGTTTTTCTCTTATATGTACGCATATCGTTAGACAGATCTTTTTTGTGAAAACGGGTTTAAAAACAAAAAATATTATATATATGAGTAACCTTGAAATTCCAACAATTTTACGAATTTTTTATAATAAACGGTATGCAAAAAAGTAATCGTATATATCATAATCAAATTTCACAAATTTGCATAGTGTCAGGTATTCCCCAGTTCAAGAAAAGTACGCCAAAATTTTTGGAAAGTTAACCTGCTTATTTGACCCCTATTTTGGAATTTGGGTAACTTGATATCTACTACCAAATTATAATAAAACCATAAAGTAATAATTAAACTGTGCTTTTATTTATGTATTCAAGTCGGGTTTATAAAACTTAACAACGTTTTAAAAAACGTGAAAATATAATTTGGACAGATGAAACTGATTTGTATTAGACACGAAAACGGTTCTTGTGGGAGATTTTTAATAATTATTAATAAGTTTAAAGAAATCACATGCATACTTATACCACCTGGTAAAAAAAGATACGTAGTAAGGGCAATATTATAACGCATTATTTACGCGATTTGTAGCGAACATCATACATTTAGCCAAAAAACTTTGATTAATTATATGATTTATATTGAATTGATTGTCGTCAATAGTATTACAAATAAATAAACTTAGAAATTATGTCATTTTAGTGACGTTTTAGGTGTAATGAACAAAAAAAAAGTAATTGTGGATTTTTGTTTATTTAGGCATTAACATCATGTCGGAACCTAATCGTTGGAAATTGTTAACAAAAACTTAACACTTTTTACTTTTAACACACGTGATGCCTAAAGGTAAGACATTTTAATGTGCGAAATAAGACATAATATGGTATAATTATGGATTCTTCAAGATCGACTTGTTCTTTTCGCTAATTTGATCTGAATAAATCTTTTAAAACAGTCCTTGCAATCGTTTGAAACATGTAGGTTAATTTAAGGAGAAAAGAAGGCAATCACGATTGTTGTTCGCCTTTGGATTATTTATAACTTGCAGTCACGGATTTTCCAGTTCCAGGGGCAAATAAACGATTATTTCTCATTAATTAAGGAATTTTAAATTTTTATCACATCCATTTGCTTTGCAGGTACTGATACTATTGCACTACTGAAAAATCTTCAGCTTCTGGACAAAATCAATGAATTAAATAAAGTTTAAAACAGCAACGTATAATATATTTTTATTATAATGAAAAATAATGACCTTCTTGTTGAGATTATCGCCAGCTTGTGAATGTACATGTACATACCCAGTTGCCTCAAAAAAAAAGAAAAATTATTTCTTTTGTACCCTCGCCGGGAATCGAACCTCTGAACTACGAGAGCTGTATATACCATTTGATACAGTCTATTATTCGTTTGATAGCGAATTGTACTGTAAAATCTTTTAATCGTAAAAACAATTGCAGAAAATTTACTTAATGATAACAAATTTCGATTTGGTTTTATATGTGATGAGTAGTAATACCATCGGTTACACAATTTTACATTTCTTTGTACATATCTACGTTTAAATGTTCTACCACTTTGAGATTATCTTATTTTTATTAGCTGCATGGAGCGTTGTAGGTTGAGTTATTGGGAAATTGAAGGCAAATTTATGCTAAGATCAAGGTAAAATTGTTGACCTACTGGCGCCTTGAAGGAAATCTTGCAGGAACCGCCTGTCTTCGTCTACCGGAAATACTTCAAATTATTTCAGCAAAAAATAATAATGTAAAAACTCCTACTGTAATTGCACATTTATGTTTATTTAAGATGTTGTAATATGTCTCTAGGATTTTCGAAGGATAGATTTGTCAATAAAAAAACTACATTTAAATGTTTTTGGTAATGTATAGAGTTGACTCAAGGCAAAACATTTATTTATTGCATCTATAAAATGACATTTTTCTACTTACACTATCAGCCTTGATAATAAGACAGTTAAGTTAAAATATTCTGGCTATATAAAGAGCAAAAGGAGAAATACTAGAGTATCATTATAACCGGGTATTTTTTGCTAGTAATAATTTATTGTATCGTTTTATTCGAAATACTTTTGCTGCACGTGGAAGATAAATTAATTGATTTTATTAAAACTTGAAAAAAATCCTGTCACTTATATGATTTATCAGATCGCTCAGATATTAGATCTTGAGCAAATATTAAATGGGTTTTTCTATACGGTAAAAGATGCGCAACACTGATTTCATGTGAAACTTCAGACGCACGCATGTGATTTATTTGAAGAAGTTTTTAGTATTTGCAATTCAAATACAAAATGCAGAATATATTCACTTTGTAATAAACAATAGAACAGATTTATTTTTCACCGCACGGCGACAACAAAATTGTTACTTATTTACAATGTTTAATTAATTACAACTGAACAAGTTAATATTATTGATGGTACATTTAAATTGTAATAATAGGATCTATAAAATTCTAATTTAGGCCAGTGGTACACAGTTGGTAGATCTAAATTATTTATTTAATTAAAACTGCAAGTTAACATCTGCTTACCTACTGGGTTAGTAGGCCATTTAGCGACTGTTTAAATAGCGGAAAATCACGAAGAAGCAAATAATGCAAGGTGGTGAAGTGCGCTTGCAATTTTTACTTGAATTTAGATATTCGTTGTTATCAGTTCAATAATAAACTAGAAAATAATTTTACTTTAAAAATTATGTGGAAAATACATGGTACATTTAGTATCTATCTGAAACAGGAAATCCTTATGTATTTTGCGTTATCATCTACACACGATATTTTTTTTGATAATGAAATTCTTTTATCATCTTGGTCGTTATCCTACTCAATTGGTTCATTTATTCATTTGATTATTACACGACTGATATTTATTTATTTATGTATGTATATATGTACGTTTGTAGATATGTGAGTGTATACGTAGTGAAAACAGAATCCTGCGAGTAACGGTTTCAATAAACTTCAATTATTCGCTTCATACCAATGAAAAGATTTATTATGTATTATGTTTCGTTAATACCGATGGGGAAATCTTCACGATCTTGAAACACGCGGAAATTTTCCGATGAACTTGTAAAAACCGGCGAATAAATATGTTTACCTGCAACCGGGACGAAGTAATAACAAATGAATCAAAAGGAACCGAAAATTCATTTGTTTTTGTCTGCAACATGAGGAAATGTGATTATAAACAACTTTTTTTCGGTAAATCTCTTTCATAGACTGCTACTTGTATCAAAACGGTTATTTTTTTCAATAATTTTTATACTATTACGTCAAAAATACCCACGCGTCACTTTTGATATCTATCATCTAATACAAAACCATCCTCTCGGCTATTAATTATTATAATAGTAGTAGAAGTGGAAAATACGTCACATACCAGGTATAAAAGCAAGGCAAATTGTTTTCCGTAAACATAGCACCTTAAAGCTCGAGAGTGAGAAGGTTAATACTTAAAAAACACGTTATTAACAATATCCAACAGTTGCAAGAGAGTAAACTTAGTTTGTTGTTGTGTTAGTGAACACGTAATTTGTGCCTTATATTTACTAGAAAAATGTACACCAATCCGTTCAACAGAAAGCACTCGACAATGCGTCAAGTTATCGACAGCTTTCTGCATCCCAACAAAAACAACAGCCGCAGCAAGAGTTCCTCCAAGGAGTCGCTCAAAAGCTGTGGAAGTACAGCATCATCCACATCTACCAGAAGTTCTCGAACTGGAAAATGGTTTGGCTGAAGGAAATTATGAAAATATTCGAGGCATTGGTGCATTAAACGAGTGATTTTCGTTTATGAATTAGAATTCGTTGAGAGTTTCAGATGAATTGAAGGATGATGAACTTTGTGATCACAATATGAAGATCATGTAAATATTTACAATTGATGTGATTACTGCGATAGTAAGCATACGTCTAGTATGCTTTATGAAAGTTGTACTTTCTGTATTGATATCTGTTTTATTAAATAAATCGTTTTAACAAAGACACTGTGAATGTTTTCTTTTTAATTATACGCTAGTATTATAATTACTCAAATGGTTAGTTATTATTATTATTAAAAAAATGATAATATGATATCGGCAGACAAACATGTGGCATTTGTTTTTGAATGTTATAAATGTAGTTGAATGCCTTCTCATGAACTTGAAAGAAGAAAATTGTTTTACAGTAGTGGTTTACCAGTTTTGCAATCAAGGTAAATTAATACATGTTGTGTATACTAATGTCGTTTGTGTATCACCTTTTGAGTAAAATGTGAAATCCTTAGCACAAGGACATTTAATTGAAGGACTGGTGCATTATAATTAAAAGGTTCCTTCAATCCCATACAATTTAATATGAATTTTCACTCATTGAAATTGCTTTTTTCGATTCAGTTGTCCTTTGTCGTTTATTAGGATACAATAACTCCATAAATTGCAAACTGCAATTGTCTTAAAAAGAGACTTGTATTTTAAAATGATGTAATGTCACTATTTAAATCTGTTTGGCCAGCATCCTGTGGTAGTCATTATTTAAATATGAAGGGTCAGTTTTTAAATAAACGTATTTAAATCAAAGAGGCCAGCATTTGATTGCAATTGGTCTAATTAGGTAATTAACGTAACCTAACATAACCAGCAAATAATTAACGTACTGTTTAATTAAGTTATGTCTTGACCTTTTAGTATTTCTAATGCGATCGTTTTGGTACATTTATGTAGGTATTACCGCTAATGGATTTAGTTTGTTGAATAGAATACATAAGCATAAGTATAACAACTGTAAAAACAATTAATTATTTTTAGAAAAGATTAAGAATGAGTTTGATGAAGATAATCGTATTAAAACATATGTGGATGAAGATGCATCAGTAATGCAACAAATATTTGTAAGTAAGACGAGCACCACCACTGAATGATTTATATAAACTATAAACATAATGATTTGCAAATTTGGGAATGAATAAGATTTACATTTAAATTTGTTGTCTAACAAAAATCGTGATATGAGACATGTTGGATTCTTAAAACGCTAAATAAGCTCGTTAAATTGTTTATCCGAAAGGATTCTGTAATAAAACGTATCTGAAACAATGTAAATTTCTTGTATTCTTTCTAGTTTTGTAGAACTCATCAAGCATTTTATTAAATTCTTTTAAGATACAAAATCATTATGTTCATTTGTCTGAAATCCTCAACAAGGGATGAGATATGTTATTCAATCTTTTTGGTTAAAGACCCTTCGCATAAATCATAAATTAGAGAAGGTAATTCGGTGCCTACGTCAGTGATTAGCATAAAAAGTTTCATCGAATATCTCAAGTGTTTTGTCACATTGTAAATGTGTAAAAAGAGCCTTCAGAAATTTATTTACAACAAGTGTTATTTGCTGCAGTTCGTAATTTGAGTTTAATTTGTTATTGAATTTCATTATACACAAAGCATCATTTACAATACGATGATGATGATGATGATGTTTTTGATGTCAGAATCGTGCGTTGTTGTTAAATATCCACCCTGTGTTATTTGTTAAGCTTCAATTTCATGTATCTAATACTGTAAGACCTTCGATGTTCGATTTGACTGTTATGCAAAATGTAAATAAGAATCACGAAAACATAAACGTGATGCAAAGAAATACGTAAATCGTTAATTAGTTAAACATCAAATTATCTGAAGACAATGTGCATTGTGTACATGACTTCCTAATGTTACTCTTGAGAGTTTAATTATCTAAATAAAGTTACATACGTTTGGCAATTTTTCTTTTTGTAAAAAAAAAGTGATTGCTTACCTAGTTACTATTAGCTTTTTCGATTTATATGGCATTATATTGTGTGTAATTAATATCAGTGAACTTAAAAAGAATTATATATATATATAATTATGGATGCCCTGCGATTATTATTTATTAAATTATAAATCATGTGTTACAAGTACAAGACCTTTACATACTGAAACATTTATTTACCTGCTGCAATTATTATTATATATCAAGCAAAATATCGCGTGATACTCTGACACGTCACCTTCACCTACAGTTGTTAGTTTACGGAAATAACGTCTTGGTATTTTCCTGCTAAAATTATGCTTTAATTCATATAATTTTGTTAGGTGTCACATATGTAAATTTTCTGACATCTCTCAACGTCCTTCAGGAACTGTTTTAGCCAGTTCGTAAACTGCTTGTTTGTAGAATTATTGATTTCATCTCTGAATCGATAAAATTTAATTGAATTAGGTACTATCATCATATCTCTAATCATTTGTGAAAATAGTCTAATATAGGCCTTCCTTTTGCTTTTTAAATTCCTGTATTTGCTTCTAATATATCTCTAACTAATCTCAAAAGATATTTTAATCCCGTCCCACGTCTCCTATTCTTTATTGACTTCTAGTGCACTCTGTTGTTTTATTTTTTCCAATACCTAACCTAGAATAATTTTTATCATCCGCCTATAACACCACACCTCAAACACTTTTCTTCCACACGCTTTTAATAACCTTTAAATGAATTATAGTATGCAATAAAACAATAATGTCTTTGTAAATAATTTATTTAGTCATTGATGGCCAGTTTCAAAATAAGTCTTTGAATTTTTGTAAGTGAAAAAGTAGGGAGCTTTTTCTAAAGGACAGAGAAAGTCTCTCATTAATCCATCAATCATGGCTGTGCTTTTTCGTCCTACTGGCTGAAGAAGGTTGTTCCACAACATATTAGCCCCTGAAAAAAGATTAGAAATTATTTAATAAAAAAAATGTTTTTATACAAGAAGGAGTATTTAAACCATACGAAATTGTTATTANGAGTACCAATATTCATCAAGGTAAGTTAGATAAAATTGTTTTTACGTATGAAAATGGGAAGGAAATTTTACGTGTTTTTAATTTCCCGAGTTGGATAAATAATGTATTTACAGTTATGTCTTCCACGCATTTTTGCGAATTAACTTAATTGACCTTAATTGAAACTGGCGAAATGACGTTGTATGATGATTCCCATGAATTATGTCGCACTTGACGTAGCTGGTATTTCTTAGAACAGGCTATAGATTTTAATTAACATGATCGGTTTTCTTTCTCGTACTTTACACGATAATTGGATCCAAATGGAACTTCTCTATAATTACTTTTAAGTAATAAGTGTCTACCAATACAAATATGTTTTCGCGTGGATATTGTTTTGTTAATTATTATCCAATCCTTTAGTTAATGTGTAGGTAGGACACAATAAACATAACGTCAGCAGTTTCTCGTCACCATTATCAAATGCAGATCTTACATTTGCGTAAGCAGTACGAGTTTTGTTAAAGAGAAAACGCATGTAAAATTATTGTGAACTAGGAATTTACATTTATGCAGATTTTTTAATTATGTACCTGATAATCACTGGTTGTTTTTTTGACGTTATAATTGAAATTAATTACTCATTGCATTTAGTATCTATACTTTATCAATTTACAAGAATTGTTTCTAGTTTTGACGTAGGCTGCACCTGATTTATATTAGGCTTAGGGTTCATGTATGTCCCGAATCAGAAAAGAATCACTTCAAGGGGGTTCCTGCCCTATTAATGCCCACGAGTTTGTTAATAAGGGGGAGAGTGGTCTAAGGAAATTTGACGTTCGTTATTTTTTTTAACTGCAGTTCGTAAAATTTTTCATTACTATAGAAAGTCATTATCATTATTGTTATCAATTATAAGTAATCGTTTATAAGGGGGGATAACTTTCGTGACGTAATATTTATTAGGGGGGTAGCTGACAGTGCTAGAAGCGAGGGGTTAATTTTTTAAGTACAGTGGAACTCGTTTATTATGACTCCGCCTATATTGACCAACCGTTTAATATGAAGTAATTGTAATGTTAAGTTTGGTTTTCATGTTAAATTCTCTATAGGAAAGTTTGGATATAATGACTCCGTTTAAAATGACATATCGTTTTTTATGACTGATTCTAAAGAAATCACATCCGGCTATAGTGACCCAAATGATTAATAATAACATTTTCGCTCATTTTTCTGACCCTTCTTATGTATATTGATATTACAATTCATCGTAATTTTTCTTTTTCTGTTAATAAATATATACAAATTGTAGTTTTTCTCTCTCTATTAAACTAAATAACTAACCAAAATAGAAAGTTGTTTATTTTCTAAGACTATGCTTAGTATGACGTGTTTGTCATTTTCCTTCGATGTCATTATAAGCGGATTCTACTGTATTAATATTTTGTACTTTTTTTTTTAGTTGACAAAACTAATAGACATTATTAAAAGGTACTCTGGTATATATACTAAAAATTTTGCAATATTTAGTAATGATGTAAAATCAATTAACGCATTATTCTCCATCTGAACAAAGTGATTTTTGTCTCAACTAGGAGACAATTATTATTTTAATGATAGAGGCTTGTTGTTAAGTGAATTATTTACGTCAATACTTTTATTACCTTGCAACTTATGTAATTATGATAAAACATGAAGTAAATGTGCACAATTAATGTTGAATAATTACTTGAAGAAGCGCTCTAACGATTAATTGATTGAAATTGAAAGAACGACTGATATTTATACCTAAAGTTTAATTAATTACATTAATAAATCAGTAACTGAATTTAATTTTTTTAATAATTTTGGGGTATCCAGCTGTATACGAACTTTGTACACAATTTTTGGTCCTTTTCTTGTTAATATTCTCAGACCAGACAAAAACTATTAAATTGATTTATTTTTTATCCGTCAAAAACTAAGAAAAAACTGTTCTAAAAAACGCATTATGCTATGCACGAATACAGTGGCGTAACTTAAGGAGTACTCTGAAATTGCTGTCCTATTTTTGTCCTAAAAACAGCTAAGGTGGTAAACAATAAAAGTCGCCCTTTAGTGTCGTCATCCCCTATTCACGCAACTGTCTGAATATTGTTAATAATCACAAATTACCAAGAAACAAATTATTTATTGTTTATTAGCAATGCTTAAGTTGTCATAGTTTTCTCATTTTCCTAAGAAAAAAAATGCGTCAAATGGTAATTATTGCTTTTGATGGAATACACTTAATTTACTTGTTTTGTTTAACGGGAACAAACATTCGTCTTCAAACGTATCATAAGTATTATTTTGACGTTAAAATATTCTTTACAGTAAAAAAAAAAATCATCGGCTAGTAGAGGGACTGTAAACATCTCGATAATTACTGAGAATGAAGTTGATTGGACGTGCCATCTACATTTGCATAATGTTTAATGTTTAACAATAATCTTCAAGTTTTTTGACCACTGCTATACTGAATAAAAAATATGTATCGTTAGTTGGTTTTGAAGCTAAAATACAATTACTAATAGCTACGTTATCGTCAATTCAAATATTTCACTTTAACAATAGATTGTTTAATTTTTAATTAGTCCGTTTGGTAGGTAATAGATATCTTTTATTTAAAAACATGAATAATTACAATTTTACTAATATACCTACTAATTATTATTATTTTTTGTGGAAGACGTGACTTTTGTAGCGTTTTTAGAGACATTTCTTTTAAATGACCTAAACTGCATACGTCATTTTGGTAATGTAATACATAAATTTACGTTTTTTTTACGTTTGTCATTAGCTGAACGAAAAGTTGTTAAACTTAACAGTTCGATTAAGAAAACATGGAAATAATCATAATTAAGCTACCGTCCGAGAATCTGCTGATCGGTTTTGAGTTGAAAAGATTGACGTCAAAAATACTTGCTGCAATTTTGTATTAATCAAATTTGGAATACTTTATATAATGTTATAAATATTGTTCGGATGGGGTTAGCCTTGTTTAACGTGTACAGTAAATGTAAATAAACCACAAAATCCAAATGCGTTCTCAATTTCAATAATTAATAGCACCGC